>NC_028457.1:13234558-13269868 GCF_000263155.2 Setaria italica | reverse complement strand
GCTGGGGAAAGAAGACTTGATGGAGCTTCTAAATATCTCATTTTCTTATATTGTACGTCTCTCATCATGGGCATAAAGCTGATCACAACAGCAATGTTTAACCTGAGATGTTGATGATACAACATGCTCCAGTTATAGCACATCGTTTACCTTGTATACAGACGGAATAACTGAATCATTTGCTCCTGATCCTCTAGCCTTATGATTACCAACATTCTTGAACAAAGCATTAGCCTAAGCAGGAGTGAGATTGCTTTCTATCTTTTTTTTGGACAGGGGAGGGGGCGATCGGAGGGGTGGGATGGCGCGGCGCAGTTGTCGCGAGGGGGGGGGGGCGGTGGGCGTGGCGTGGTAGGATTGGCAGCGGAACGGCGACGGCGAAAACTAGGGTTAGAAGAAAAATGAGAAACAAGAGAGTAAACACAAGTAACCAGCAACAATTGAACGAGTAGGCACACAAATTCAACAAAGACACTTATTGAAAGAATGTGCGAGGCTAAACAGTTGCTGGGACAAGGATCTAACCTGAAAAAAATTTGTTTTGGTTTTTGTGGACTGTAGGAAGGGAAAAACACTCGGTAAAACTCACCGATCAACCTGGAAAGCTGATACCACTTGATAGAGTCGGAGTGCCCGATCTTTCGGTGAGTGGAGATAAATTCGACTTGGTGGAAGTAGACCCTCACGATCCGACTACGACGAGCGAACCCGAAGCGCCAATGCAATCGCTGAACCAACTTCCTGTGGTTACCAACCTTGCCAGCGCAAGATCAGCCTGATCACGAAGATCGATTCCTGTCCGCAATCGAAGAACGAACAAGAAAAAGAGGTGAGCAATCTAAATATCACTCGAAGGTGGAGTTCTGAATCACACAAGGACAGCGCGTATTTGCGCGTGTTCGAGAGTAGCTAAAGCTAGATGTAAAACAAAACTCAAGTCGTAAACAAAAGGGACTCCGACTAAATAAAGGGGGCGCAACCCCTGGAGTCCAGAGGAGGCGCCACGGCAGGAGGGGGGCGCACGCGACCAGGGGGAGGGCCACGGCTCCCAACCCTAGGCGCCCCACCTGGGCTGCCCTGTTGGGCCATCGTCTTATTCCGCTGGGCCTTCGTTCCTTAACAGCATGATGAAGTTTAATTCTCTCGCACGGGCCCGAGTGATTGGCCCAACTGGATGATCAACTGTAGGCGCCTGAGGTGGAGGAGCAACTGGAGGCGCCTGAGGTGCTGCTAGTGTAGATATACTCGTGGTGTCCTCATCAATACTTATATACCACTAAGTAGTAGTATAATACACTGTAAAAGAGCTCCTAAATACTGTACCTTTATTCCCATAGTCGTCTTTGGATTAATTATACTGTGCTTTGAACAATCCTTGCTTTGGAAGAACACGTTACCTTGTTCAAGCACTGGTGAGAGCTACTGCAGTGACTAGGACAGAGCTATTGTAGTGGAAATAATGTCCCTGCGTCGACCCATCAGAGTTGGGGTAGTGTTCACCGTTGCTGCTTTGTGTAGGTGCTCAAATGCATCAAGACGACCAAACGTCCAAGTTCATGGAGCTGCCGGCCTGGCTGTTGGGATAAGCGCCCCCTTTACTTTTTGACTATGATACGTGGATCTCAAAAAAAAATCTATCTTAAGGTTAGTACCAACCAAACACCTACCAACGTTAAGTATGATAAAGTGTCCACCTTCTTTGATCAGAAACCGCGGATTCAACAAGTGCAACTAGCAACCTTTAATTTGGAGAAGAGGCCGTGCTGTTAACCTAGCAAGGCCGGGTCCGTGAGGTACAAAGGTGCGGCTCACCACATGGGCTCCCCACACAGGTGCAGATCCCCACTCCAGCTGTCCTAGCCTGCTTGTTACACTCGGTTTTAAAAATAAAATCAAGTGCTACAATCAAGTGATATCATAAATGAATAACAACAACATGATCATGAAAAGAAATAAAGAGAGACTATCAGAGATATACACTTAATCCTGGAAACGAAGCTTAGGCAATTGACGGGAGCTGCGTATGCATAGAACTCAGCACCATCTTCAACAAACTTCACAACAACTTCTTCTTCTAAGCAACATTGTTTATAGCAAGCGTGAGTACATGACGTACTCAGCAAATGTGAATAAAATATGAATATAAGGCTTAAACAAGGAAAGACTTACAGGTTTAACGCAAGCACTTTTAGTTGGTAAAATTTTATTAGCACCTAATTACTAAGATATAAGTATATACCAACTCACATTAATATAAATATAAGCCATAAGCATATGGCACAACCATAAACTACGATTTAAGTCCATCTTCAAGTTCTATTATCATGTGAGGGTTCAAGCCGCTCTTGACTGTGAGCACAGTTTTACACTCTGCAGAAGTTGTATACTTTCACCACAAGTCGCGTAAAAGTTCAGAAGAACTTTAGACCCAACCATGTTGTGCTGATCAGGCACTCATCACACTACCGAGGTGTGACTGTATAGGGACGCTACAAGGTCTTTACAAAGATTCCCTAATAAGTTGTAAGCCGCTAAGGTTTCGATGTCTGGCGTGCATAAATCTCCATGATGGGTATAGTGTCTTAGCAAAGCCCACTTCCCAAGAGGACTAGGTTATACAACGACTCAGTCCCCCCTCCTACCTTTTTGGTAAGATTACCCAAAACTAGAGTTTCTAATTAATTAGCTAAAACCAGAGCCATGTAGTTCTTGTGGTTGCACTATTTTCCTTGGTGGTCGCTCCATGTTCCAATTAAGCATGGTGATTTTGTATTAATCAGAAGTATAGCATAAATAAAATAAATTCATCATTATAGTTGATTAGAACCACCATAACCCAATTATTGCAGCTAAGCATAGCTACTCAATAGAAAGATAAAATCCAGATTGATCAAGGTATAAGGATGAAACTAGGCACACCTTAAATAGGACCCATCAATATCAAATGCAAGCATATGCAATGGTGATTAAATATAGTTATTAGGATAAAAGCACAAGAACACACTTGCCTTTCTCCAAAGATATAGGAGAAAGATATAGCTGCTCAGATCATCTTCAGCTCTTGTTCTTCAAAGCTCTCGAACGACATTCCTTCTACTCATATCAATCATCGGGCACAAGCACACAAGCAAACAAACAAGCCCATCTAAGAACAATACACCAATCATAGAAAAGCTTTAAAAGAGCGCACTAAAGCATAGAGCTTGATTCTAAGATCGCGAATGCAAGAAATGCTGGGAACGGAACTATGGTTGAAAAGACAAAGCTATCGAGAGATTTGGATTATAAAGAAAAGACAAGAGCTACATGCTTCATTTATTTTAGTTGAGAAAAATAATGTAAAGATATTTCAAAGAAATATCCTTAGTTGGAATTAAGCAAGTTATATTTACATCTGAAAAGACGAGGTAAAACTTAGTTCAATTTTATTTATAAATATTTAAGTACAATTTATGCAAATTAAACATTTGGTTTTAAAATAAACATGTAAAAGCATCTATTTATATTTCGAGTTCAACTAAGAAAATTATATTTAAGAACACATTTATATTTACTTTAGTCAAATTAACATTTAATTAGGAGGATGAGATCAAACATAGATGGCAAGAGTATTTTGACAAATTATTCAATGGTGAGAATAAGAACACAACCTTTCAGTTGGATGACTCTTTTGATGACACCAACAGGCGGAAGATCAAAGAATCCGAGGTTAGAGAGGCATTGAAAAACATGAAAAGTGGTAAGGCAATAGGTCCGGATGGTATCCCAATTAAGGTGTGGAGATACCTCGAGGATATAGCCATAGTATGGCTAACCAAGTTGTTCAACCATATTTTTTGGTCGAACAAGATACCAGAAGAGTGGAGGATAAGTATATTGGTACCAATATACAAGAATAAGAGAGATATTCAAAGTTGTACTAATTACCGAGGAATTAAGCTGATGAGCCATACTATGAAGCTACGGGAGAGAGTTATTGAGCATCGTTTGTGAAGGATAACACAGGTCTCTATTAACCAATTTGGTTTCATACCTGGAAGGTCAACCATGGAAGCTATTTTCTTAATAAGACAAGTTATGGAGTGGTACAAGAAGATGAAGAAGGACCTACACATAGTTTTCATTGACTTGGAGAAGGCATATGACAGAATACCAAGGAAAATTATGTGGTGGGCTTTGGACAAACATAAAGTCCCAACAAAGTACATTGGACTTATTAAGGACATGTGCAACAATGTTGTGACTAGAGTTCGAGCATGTGATGGCGACATAGATGACTTTCTAATTAAAATAGGACGACATCAAGGGTTAGCTTTGAGCCCTTATCTATTTGCCTTGGTGGTGGATGAGGTCACAAGGGACGTACAAGGAGATATCCCTTGGTGTATGCTCTTCGCGGATGATGTAGTGCTAGTTGATGAAAGTTGAGCAGGTGTAAATAGGAAACTGGAGTTGTGGCGGGAGACCCTAGAGTCAAAAGGTTTTAGACTCAGCAGAACTAAAACTAAATATATGAGATGTGATTTTGGCACTACTACACATAAGGAGGGGGATGTCAGTTTGGAAGGCCAAGTAGTGCTCAGGAAGGATAATTTTGATATTTGGGATCAATGCTACAATGAGTTGGGGATACTAATGAGGATGTTAGCCATAGAATCAAAGCGGGGTGGATGAAGTGGCGTCAAGCATTAGGAATTTTATGTGACAAGAGGGTACCATTGAAGCTAAAAGGCAAGTTTTATAGGACGATGATTACACCTGCAATGCTGTATGGTGTAGAATGTTGGTCTACAAAAAGACGACATGTCCAACAGATAAGTGTTGCTAAAATGCGTATGTTGCGTTGGATTTGTTGTCATACAAGATGGGATCGAGTCCGAAATGAGGATATATGTGATAGGTTAGGGGTAGCACCAATTGAAGAAATGCTTATCCAACACTAGCTGAGATGGTTTGGACATCTTCAACGGAGGCCTCCGGAGGCACCGGTGCGTAGTGGAACCGTAAGGCAGGACAATAATGTGAAGAGAGGCAGAGAAAGACTAAAGTTGACATGGGAAGAGGTAATAAAAGGATATTTGAAGGGATGGAATATACCTAAAGATTTAGCCTAGGATAGGAGTGGTTGGAAAATAACTATTTATGTGCTTGAACCCTGATTTGTGGTTCTTGTTAGGTTTCAACTCTAGTCTATCCTAACTTGCTTAGGACTGAAAGACTATGTTGTTGTTGTTAGAAGGCTATGTTGTTGTTGTTGTCAGAAGACGTGGTTGCAAGTTGGAAGGCAGGCAACACCTGTAAAGAGAGAACTGATCATTGTATGAAATCTTGTCTCCGTACTGCACCAGCCCGCAGGCAACGGAAGAAAATTCGGTGCAGCCCGGATGCAAAGCGCATCCGGTGCACACCTAGCCCGCGGGGTCGACACGTGGACACCGAATAAATCCGACGGAAGCAAATTCGCGCGTCTGGGGAGGCCTTCAGCGGCTCGTCGCGGCTCGGCTCGGCTCCGGGAAACCGCGTGCTCGTTCGCTCGGAGAAACGGCTTTGCGTGACACGGACTGACTCACTGCTGGCAGCAGCAGGCGCGGAGGACATGCATGCTGCCGGGTCGTAACTCGTAAGGGAGATCCTGCCGGAGTCGAGACTGATGCCGCCTGACGGAGTCGAGGCCGATGCCTGCCTGAATCAAGTTCATGCAGGCGTAGAAGTCCCTTGACGGCGCTCCTTGCGCTCATCCGCGTGGCCATGGAGGTGCGGTGCGGACAGGCGCCGGCCGTACGTGAGGGACATAAGAAATCAATCGATCTCACAAATCAATCCAACTAGCACGTAGGGACAGAAGCTCGGCCGGCGAATAGGGCTCCCCATCAATCGAATTAGAAATTTCCCCACTGGATTGACCTCCCCAGCATATGAATCGGAGGTTTCTTCTTCATCTGTCAAATGCCCCTAATCCCGAGCACTGGTCTGGTTGAGCAGCGGAGCGGAAATAATATTTTAATCGCTTGAGTTCGACTAGTATTTGGAGGTCGATTTCCAGTTCGACACTAGTATTTGAGCATGTCCTCCGCGCCTGCTGCTGTCAGCAGTGAGTCAGTCCGTGTCGCACAGAGCCGTTTCTCAGAGTGAGCGAGCACGCGGTTTACCGGAGCCGAGCCGAGCCGCGATGAGCCGCTGAAGGCCTTCCTAGACGCGCGAATTTGCTTCCGTCGGATTTATTCGGTGTCCACGTGTCAACCCCGTGGGCTGGGTGTGCACCTGATGCGCTTTGCATCCGGGCTGCACCGAATTTTCTTCCCAGGCAACTGTAGGCGCATGTACACTGACACGAAAAAAAACAGTAGTGGCAGAGTAGGGACCCTCCGGCGCATGCACCAGACGAAACGCCGCGGTGCTCGTCACGTCAACCACGCCGAATTGAAACCTCCGCTGCGTGAGCGTCACGTAGCTCGCGCGAGGTATAACTCACCAGTTAGCAGGCAACGTAACGTTAATAAAGGTGATAGCCAAAGCGAGCTTGCAAAGGGTATCACGCGCACCGCTGTCCTCACTTTGTGCACCGATCGACTAGGTGATGGAACAAATCTAGATGAAAGAAGCTTGAGAAAAAACCAGAGGCTCAAATTTTCCAACTTTCATTTAAAAGTTTAATCAAGGATTTTTTTCCCGGGACACTGGAAAAGGTGTGATTTTGTCTATAGGACACTTCACTCCCCAATTCTTCCCATTGTCGCACTGCACATGTGTTTGTTGTGGATTTACCTGTTCGCTTCAGCTTATTCAGCCGGCTTATCAGCCACCAAACAATGTTTTCCTCTCACAACAAATCAGCTGTTTCAGCTTTTCAGCCAGCTTATAAGCTGAAACGAACATGCCCAAGACCACAAGCAATGCATGTTTTGTGTTCGAGTATAAGTGAATTGCACACTTTTTCTTATCAGTTGGATTAAACTGATTGGCGTATACAACTTAATATGGTATCAGGACCAGAGGTGTCAAGTTCGATTCCTAACTGACGCGATTAAATAAAATAATTGCAGCCTACTCTAATTTCCACGTATGCGGTCTGCACAGAATCTCAGTTGCTTCCACGTACTCGGTCTAAAAGAGGCTGCACAGAATCTCAGCTGCTTTTATTTCGCTGAGGAATTTTCCAAGAGAGTTACTCAGTTACATTATATGGATGCAGCTTTCTTCTGTGTTCTATGTTTTGTAGAAGATGGTAATCCTGTCATCACAACAATGCTTTTCTAATAAAGCAGGACAACCGATCTTTGATCTAAATCATTGTCCAGCCAGTCCTAATTACATTTCGTTTGCCATAAAAATATCTTTTAAAATAAAGTCTAACGGAATCGTGTGGTAATAAATTTCACATTGTGTTCAAAGTGGAGTGTAGATCAACCAGAAATAACATCCACGCAGTTACACGTTCACTAAACAAATAAGTTCAGGCCGACATATGGAAAGACATTGTAGTGATAATTTTTGTGCATTTAAAACAGAGAAAAAATGGATAATTGGCTCTTGCCTGCATTCTTGCCTCGTGAGATTTTTTTTCCAAATAGGAAGATTTATTAATTTCAAGTAACGGTGATACAACAGAACTCGAAGAACTCCCTGCCTCTACCAAAATGGTACACGGCCTTAAAAAAAGAAACACGGAGACAAGCACGCTAATGAGTTTCAATCCGAAGACTAGACCGCCACCTATGTACCCAGTAAAAAAGTTCTTAGCCATTTGCGCCAAGCATTGAGATGAGAGAACCCCGCTCTTGCATGCGCTAGATCCCAAGGGGGAGAAGGGGAGCAGTTTGCATTCTCGTGTAGCTAGCAAGGGCTGCATGAGCTGCATCTGACGGAAAAACAAAGAGAAAATTATCTCGTGATGGAGAAGTAGCGTGACGGAGCCACTGGAATTTGGGGGCGCCTAGATTACAGGTAGAAGCAGTATGCTGAAATCACTTGAATTTCTCGCCTTGCAGCGTGAGGGAGGGAAGGGGCTGGGCGCATGCTGCGGGGTGCTGCGTGATCCAAAGCACAACGAATGGGAGAGCCCCGCCTTCGGTTGTCTTGCGTCGATCCACGAAGCGCAAGGGAAGAGTAGGCCTTGACCGCTCTCGAAATTTAAGCAACGTTAAAATTTCGGGTCCAAGTGACCGAGTCCACGTGAGGAGTAACAGGCGAAATTTAGGAACATCGCCGTTCAGTGCAGGTAATGGGCCATGTTAACTTCTAGCTTCTAATCTCTTCCTTGTGACTTCCATATTAAAGGAGAATGGACAGGAGACAAGTCATACAATAGCATGGTGACGGTCTCCCATTCTGTATTTAGATGTTCCCCATTAGCAGAGTGGCATTTGAAGGTGCGGTTGAACGCACTCATTTGTTGGTGTCACTTTTAACTAGTTCAAGCTGTATGTGCTCATATCAAGTAGCTTTATTTCCCCATTTTGAATCATAAGCGTTGTTTATAGATCTTCGTTATTTTGTACCCATCGAACTGATCCCTTGATTAGCCAATATTCCATGTTTCTCCAGTGCCACATGGACATTGCTGTATCAAGTTGTGCAAAGTGTGGCAAGATGTTTTCTAGCTATCAAATATATTTACGCATATTAGACATGATATGTTGTGAAAAGTATAGCAATTTCATATGGATCGAGAAAAAAAAGGCTCTATTCAAAACAGAAATGGCAAGTTGAGGTCTCGCAAGTGGTGTACCTCAATTTTCCTATACAGATTGGATAGATGGAAAATAAACTGGCATTATTAGTTTATTACACATTTTGCCTCAATTTATAACAACTACTCTAGAAACCATCAAAATTGCAACAAGTTTTAGCCTTCCATCAGCAAAATAGCAAATGCAGTAGCCAAATGTATCTGAACTTACTGCAACTGTTTTGAACTTGCACATAGACTATTCCTGAACCGCTCAAAACACTGAAGGGCTCTTAAAAGTGCTTAAAACAACATAGACTGATATCTGCAGCCAGATACAAAGGAAAATGAGGAAGAATTTTTGTAGAATTTGCAAGAAGACTGCAAGAGGGGAACTGGTAAGGTTAGTGTTGGTTTTTGAATCAGGTACAAAAACGATTTGTAGGGGTGTCTTGTTTTTTCCAGGGGTGGATGAAAGTGCCACCCGCACCTGCAAAACGAGGGGATTACTATAGCATCCAGCCCGTCCCTGGAGAAGCATTTGTAGGGGTGGACCACAGGGTGACCCGCTCCTGGAAATGGTCGCGTGAAAATAAATTCATAACTTTTTCATACAATCTCGGATGAAGACAAACTTTTATATCAAAATTGTATAGCTCAACGAGATCTAAAACTTTGTAGTTAACAACAGCTATTTGTAGCTGCGAAAAGCAGGAGCGGGTAGCACGTCCGCCCCTGCAAATGTTGTTTCAACCGTCCCAAAAATCTGTTTTTAGTAGTGGAACCAAAGTGTTGTGAGGGCACTCATGCTGTTTAAACATCAATGTATATGGCATTTCTTTCCCTCCAATATTGCAAGTCAACCCAAGTGTATGCATTTATGTTGGTAAATATGGGTTGTTTACTTGATTTTAACATATTATTGTTTGTAAAATAAAAAATAAACACAATAACAAGAACAATATAAGGAGAAGAAAATATATAAAATGCTTATAGAAAGAAAAAAGTATCATTGCCTAGTGATGGGATTCAAATCATAGGGGTGTTATGCACAAGCACAACTGCGTTACTTGAATAGCAAACTAAAGAAATTCATCTAGTAACATGCTGTGCAGATCAGCAAATATTCGACTTTAAAGAGGCAGTTGATGAACTGCTTGCATGGCAGTAACAATCCGCGAGCCAGTAACTAAACAGCATTATGTTTTGTCAACAACAGAAAAACTATATTTAAATTATGCAAAATGTCTTCCCATTCACATAAATAATCCAAAGTTGACAAAAGTTGATCAACAACATATGTTTCATTACAGAAATCCATAAATAACAAATTCATGTCGGTATTTATTTAAGCGATAATGTCATGGCATAATGAGCACTCCAATATTCAAATAATGTAACAAATTCATGAAAGCTGCTACAAATGTTGCACATTCTGCAGGATAGTTGTTTCGTTCCTGCAAAACAATTAAGTTATGAGAATAAGTTTCAAAATAAATGCATCTGTAGTCATATAAAATGATAAAACATGGAAGTCAAACCACGAGTTACAACAAGATACGCATGTGATGGCTCGTTACTATAACCTAGTAATATTCTTAGTGCAGCCATAAAGTTTTCATGTTCTATGCAATACATATAAATACTCAAGCATTGATATTTCAAATAATATCT
Source organism: Setaria italica (assembly GCF_000263155.2). Classification (NCBI taxonomy): domain Eukaryota; kingdom Viridiplantae; phylum Streptophyta; class Magnoliopsida; order Poales; family Poaceae; genus Setaria; species Setaria italica. Next base: position 13,259,526 of record NC_028457.1, on the reverse strand, counting down.
CATTCTTGTCACAAAGAGACACATGTTAACCACGTAACACATCTACATGAATAAAAGAATATAAATACATTTATAGATGGGAACATGAGTAGTCCTAAATTAAGTAGTGTCCCTTTGCCCCGGTAAATAGTTTTGAAATTTGGGTTTTTAAACATAGTCTTTTTAATCCTAAGCAATTTCGGGGGTAGCCCCCGAATTAATACCCTTTTTTTAAAAATTTGGGTAAATTTAATTTTGTGGGGAGGTGTTTACTCCATTTTCTAAGAGCAAAAAAATTTAAACCATTCCTAAATCCGGGTGTACCAAAAGTTAAACTAAGCCTTAAAGTAATTTTAAACAAAAATGGACCCCTTATTCCCATAAAGGAAAAGTAAAATTCATATGTGTTAAATTTAAAACCGGCCCCAATAATCCACACATTGTGGGGATTTCTTCCTTATTGTTTCAACCATTTAAGTTTTTGGCATGTAATAAAACGAAATAAATGGGATTAAAAATATATTGAGCAAAAAAATAGGAAAGGAAGAAGGGGGGGGGTTTGGGGGGGGGGGTGTGGAGTATAATGCGTATCCTGAGCATCCACCAGGAGCCTTGGGTCAGAATGAACAATTTGATGAATATGTTGGAGAAGCATGGCAAATATTTTTTTTGTTTATTTTTATGGTTGGGGGAAGGATGGTTTTTTTATTTGACTAAGGGACGGAGAATAGCAAGGATGGACTCGGTCCTGAAGCATAATAAAGATGACATTTTTTTGTTTTAGATAACGAGGGGAATTAATTTTTAAGAACAATAAAGGAGGATTTTTAATGATAATAGGGGGTGATTTATTTTTCTTGCGTAACAGAAGAGGAATTTTGTAGGAGGTAAGAACTATGTATAAGAACTAGAAAAGGAGTATGGTGAAAACCAAATAGGGGAAGTGATACGTGTGAAGATGGACAGAATTGGAGTAACTAATGGGAACACACAGAAGGATATGCTAATGTGGAGCAACAAATGGGATAGAATGTGGGAGGTACTTACCAATAATTGTGAAATCAGCGGTGAAGTGCATCCAACATGAAGCCCGGCTCAGAATGAGCAGTTGGCTGAATATCTCGAAGCAGCATGACAAAGGTATTTTTTTTCTTTATAGATTTAAAGGACAGCAAGGATGAACCAAAATTTCAAGCACAGTAAAGGATCCTTTTTAATTATAAATGGACAGAGGATAGTAAGGATGGGTTTAATAACGATTGGGACTAATTTTCAAGAACAACAAACGAGGATTTATAATAATAATTGGGGGTGATTTATTTTTGTTCAAGAGAAGAACTATGTAGAACAAGGATCAAGGAATAGAGTTTGGAGAAAAGGAAATAGGCGTGAAATGTGTGTGGTCCAACAGAATGGGAGTAACTGATGGGAAAAGCCAAATAATAAGCAGACGTGGAGCAGGTAGTATCAATATGAATGGAAAGAACATGCATCCAGGAATGAAGCATGAGGACTGACTGGCCTGCGAAGCAGACTGGCGCCGGAGCAATAATAGAAACAGAGCAGCAACAGAAATAAAAAAAAGGGGAGGACTGGAGAAACCATCCAAAGAAGGATTTTGATTAGCCGATGCTTTAGTTTCAAAAGAAAGCATTGGATTATGTAGGGCTAATGGCTCATTAAAATAATCACATTTGGATGCCTGCCAGTCCCAATCGAACACCAGGCTTAACTGCAAGTCTGCGGCAGGAGGAGCAATACGTTACTTTATTGAGATTATGATGATACTAAATAAAGACAGTCACAAAGTTGGCAGTTTGCATTATGTTCAAATATAATTGCGATAAGCAACTGCGGGAATCTCTTCGAGGGCATGTTACAAGAATCTTGACATCCAATGGGAAAACTATCTTATGGATGCTTCGTTAATTTAATATTACTGTTTTAGTGCCCATAGCTACTGCTAATCATGGTTGCAATAACTTCCAACCCTTGCACTGACTTCCACAGTGGCAAAAAGGAGATGTGTCTGCCACGTCCCTGTGTTGTACATGACCTAAGAGATCTGTTCCTACTGGAACAATATCAAAGCATTTATAAGCTTAAATGGCAGCTGGTTTCAAATTCTTTTATAAAATTTGTGCTTGCAGAACCCCATCATTTGTGGACCAGATGTTAGAAGCTGACAATGGAATTGGTGAAGTGATGAAACCACCTGAGAAATCATTCTGGGCTAAATATGTGAGTTACTGCATTAAATATGTTGTCACTGCGTTCAACTTTTCCTTCTATGTATGCATACTTATGTTTCTAACGTGTTCCCCCCTTGCATCTGACTTGTTTTGCAGTGGATGTACATCATTCCTCTTGGTCTCATTGTCATGAATGTTGTTACGGCAGCAGCAAACGTACCAGAGGAGCAAGCTGCAGGCCAGGGCCAACCTGGAGCACAACGAGCACCCGCTGCTGCTGCAAGGAGAAGATGATTATTGTTTCTATGTGTTTTCGGTGTCAGGTATTGTCATTTGTTCAGCTATATTCATACAATTTTCTGGATTTTTGGTATTGTGTGAATACTAGCATGACAGCCTGGTCTTTGGTACAGCTACTACATGATGATGTCTTTTGCCTGTGCGATGAAACATTTTTAAATCCATTTCCAAAAGGAATTGATGTAGATCTTAACACAATTGAGCAACCATTTGTAGTTTGCCACTGGAGATCATATATTGAGCCTTAGAGCCTGCTCTCCACAGTCCATACTAGCATTTTTATTTGAATACGGAATAATTTATCATATTTATCCGCTGATAATTTTATGCTTCCATTCCATATTTTAAGCTGCTATTTTTTTGTGTTTTTGTGGCAATAAATTATTATGTTTGAAATTTTGAACTTGTTTCTAGCTTCTAAGAGTAACTCCAACAGATTGAGAAAATAAATCCTCTTTACCTATAAACAGCCATAAAGGGGATTGAGGTAAAAAAAACCCTCTCCAACAGATTGAGAAAACAATTCCCATTCCCTATAATTTTTTCTCAATTGAGAAAAACTATCTCCCAATTCCCTTCAGAAAGGGGACTCAACAGCCTCTCCCCTTTCTCGCTGTTCCTCCCAACTGTTCTTTTCTTTCCCTCGACTGTTCGCTCCGCATCGCTGCCGTCGAGGACATCCGTCGTCGGGGCCCCTCGCCGAGAACTAGCAGGAGGACAGCCGCCGGCTGGAATTGGCCTAGCGCCCCGCGCGCGACTGTTTCCTGACCTGGCGCGTCCTCTCCCTTCTCTCTTTCTTCCCTCCCGTGCTATGCATCGCGAGGTGCTCCATTCTTTCTCTCGCTCCAGGCTGCCACCGCCGAGCACATCCATCGCCAAGGCCCTCGACAGGAACTAGCGGGTGGGCGCTTGACGGCCGGAATCGGCCCGGTGACCCGTCTTCGTGGCTGGGGCCAGCGTGTCCCCGAATGGTGCCTCCCTGGCGCCCATCCAGGCTGTCCAATCTGTCGAGGAAGAAGCCGGGCTCGAAAACGAAGGTCGTTGGGGCTGCGTCTACGCCAATTGGCCGGTGAAGCGGGTTGATCGCCGCCGGGGCAAGTCACTGCCGGTGTTGACGTGTCGTTGCTGTCCCGGCGACAGCGACGACGATTCCACGCTTGCTGCTCGTTTGAAGAATAGGCTGCGATGGGTGTGACCAACACCGAGGTCACGTGGTGGTCTGCTATTGGTTGGATCCAATTGTGGCAATGGATGGATTTTTTGTGGTTGTAGCTAGATGTGTGTTTCTCAGTGTAGGGGATGTATCTTTTCTCAATCTGCTAGAGCAGACATCCCCTTTAAGTTGCAATGTTGTTTTCTCAATCCCCTTTCTCAATCTGTTGGAGATGCTCTAAGAAGTGCCTTGTGCCTTCCAGATCAATGGAGAATCAACAGGAGACAGCTCATACAATAGCATGGTGACCGGATCCCATTCTGTACTGAGAAGTTCCCCATTAACATAGTGGCCTTTGAAGCTGCAGTTGAACACTCATTTGTTGGTAGCAATTTTAACCAGTGCAACCTGTATTTGCTGATGTAAAGTGACTTTATTTGTCCATTTTGAATCCTATGTGTTGTTTATAGATCATCCTTATTTTGTACCGATCGAAGTGGTCACTTGATTAGCCAATATTCTCGTGTTTCTCGAGTGCCACATGGACATTGCTGTATGAAGCTGCGCAAACTGTGGCAAGATGTTTTGTAGCTACCAAATATATGTACACGTATTAGGCATGACATTCTGAGAGTTTGCAATTTCATATGGATCAAGGAAAAAGGCTCTTCAAAATAGACACGGCAAGTTTAGTCCTGGCACTGGCTTACCTCAATTTTCCTAAATAGATTGGATAGACGCAAAATAAATTGGCATTACTACGTATTTAGCCTGAAATTATAACAAGAAATCATCGAAGCTGCAACAAGTTTTAGCCTTCCATCATCAAAAATTCAAAATAGCAAATGCAGTAGCCAAACGTTGCTGAACTTATTGCAGCTATTCTGAACTTGAATATAGACTGTTCCTGAACCCCTCAAAACACTGAAGGGCACCTAGAAGTGCTTCAAACAACACAAACCAATATCTGCGGCCAAAGATGCAAAGGAAAATGAGGAAGAATTGCTACAGAAATTGCAAGAAGACTGCAAGAGGGGAACTCCCAATCTTTTTGCAAAGAGAAGTCCTGCTTGCCAAATGCCAATTGCAGATGGATGTGGAATTGTGGATGCAGCTAGGAGAGGAAGAAGGCCATGGTATGAGCCACCTTAGCCAGTGATAAGGATCTTACTAAGTGCAAGGCCACAATTTGTCACGGTATAAAGTTGGAAAGAAAGGATGTCTCGATGATGAACTGACGGGGTTAGCTTTGGTTTTTTAATCGGGTCATTTCAGACTGTCCGAGCAAACTAAAGTGTTGCGAGGGCACTTAAGCTGTTTAAATGGCAATCTATATGGCATTTCTTTCCCTCTAATACTGCAAGTCAACCCAAGCATATGCACTTATGTTGGTCAATATGGATTGTTTACTTGATTTTAACATATTATTGTTTGTATAATAAAATATAAACACAATAACAAGAGCAATATGACGAGAAGAAAATAAAATGCTTATAGAAAGAAAAAAAACATTGATGTGTGACTCGAATGATTCTGAAAATGCCTAGTGATGAGATTCAGATCATGGGGGTGTTATGCACTACTGTGGTATTTGAATAACAAATTGAAGAAATTCATCTAGTAAACTGCTATATAGATCAGCAAATATTCGACTTCGAAGAGGCAGATCATGAACTGATTGCATGGCCACAACAATCCGCTAGCCAGAAATTAAACAAAAATATGTTTTGTCAACAACAGAAAAACCACATTTAAATTATGCTAAATGTCTTCTCATGCACATAAATAATTCAAAGTTGACAAAAATTGATCAACAACATATGTTTCATTACAGAAATCCATAATGAGCACTCCAAGAGTCAAACAAGTTCATGTCGATATTTATTTAAGCGACAAAGTCACAGCATAATGAGCACTCCATGATTCAAACAAAGGAACAAATTCATGAAAGCTGCTACAAATGTTGCAAATTCTGCAGGATGGTTGTTTTCATTCCTGCAAAACAAAAAAGTTATGAGAATAAGCTTCAAAACAAATGCATCTGTAGTCATGTAAAACGATAAAACATGAAAGTAAAACCACTGAGTTACAACAACAAAATATGCATGTGATGGCTTGCTACAGTAACCCAGCAGTTATAAATTTTTCATGTTCTATGCAATGAATATAAATAATCGAGCTTTGAAATTTCAAATAATATATCATTCTTGTCACAAAGAGACATATTAACAACGCAACACATCTACATGAAGAAGAGCATATAAATATATTTATAGATGGGAATGTGAGTACAGTCCTAAATTAAGAAGTAGTGTCCCTGTGCACTGCTACATAGTTATGAAATTAGGGTCTTTAAACAGTCTTTTTAATCCGAAGCAAGTTGGGGTAGGCATTGTACTGATACACATTTTGTCAAAAATTTGTTCAATTTAACTTCTCGAGGAGCTGGTTAATCCAGTTTTTCTTGAGCTAAAAAAATGTTAAACAATACTGAACTCAGGTGATATAATTGTTCAACTCAAGCCTAAAGTAATTTATAACACAAATAAACACCTGATTGCCATAAATGAGAAGTCAAAGTCATAGGTACCGAACTTGAAACCTGAGCACGATAAATCCATATATTACTAGTAATTTATGCCTACTCTATCAAACATTTCAGTTTTGTACACATAATATAATGAAGGAAAAGTGATCAAATAGTTATTGACAAAAAAAAATGGGATAGGACGAATGTGGGGGGAACTTACCAAGAATTGCCCACTGGGTGGAATATAAACTGCATCCAACAGGAAGCGCGGTTCAGAATGAACAATTGGATGAATATGTTGGAGCAGCATGACAAATATTATTTTTGTTTATTTTCATGGTTGGGGTCAGGATGGTTTTTTGTTTGATTAAGGGATGGAGAATAGCAAGGACAGATTCAGTCCTGAAGCATAATAAAGATGGCATTGTTTTTTAATTTAGATAACGAGGGGAATTAATTATCAAGAACAACAAAGGATGATTTATTTTTCTTGCATGATAGAGGAGGAATTTTGTGGGAGGTAAGAACTATGTAAGAAGTAGAAAAGGAGTACAGTGAAAATCAAATAGGAGAAGTGACATGTGTGAAGTCGGACAGAATTGGAGTAACTGATGGGAACACACAAAAAGGATATGCTGACGTGGAGCAACAAATGGGATAGAATGTGGGAGGAACTTACCATAATTGTCAAATCAGTGGTGAAATGCATTCAACATGAAGCCTGGGTTGGAATGCGCAGCTGGCTGAATATCTTGGAGCAGGATGACATAATGTTTTTTTTCATTATAGATTTAAAGGACAGCAAAGATGAACAGAAATTTCAAGCATGACAAAGCCATTTTTTTGTTTATTTTTTATGGACAGCCAGCGTGGGGCTTGTGGGAGGGGTGGGGTCGGGAGGGGTGGGGTCAATTTTCAAGCACAATAAAGTATCCTGAGAAGAAGTATGTGGGAGCGAGAAATAGAGTGCGTAGAAAACAAGACAGGAGTGAAATGTGTGTGGTCCAACAGAATGGGACCACCACGATGACATGGAGCTGGTGGTATCCAGCAATGAACCGTGATGCATCCGCTGCAAGTTGAAACAGAGGAGCAATAATAGAAACAGAGGAGCAAGAGAAATAGAAGCAGTGGTGAACTGGACAAATCATCCAAAGAAGTATTTTGATTAGCTGATGCTTTAGTTTCAGAAGATAGGATTAGATTATGTAGGGCTAAATGGCTAATTAAGAATCACATTTGGATGCCTGCCCAGTCCCAAATCGGACACCACGCTTAACTTTGCAAGTCTGCCACAGGAAAAGTAAGGATACGTAAGTTAATATGCAGAAAAAGAAAGAGACAAGTGAGCAACTATACGTGCAAATTTTATGGGAAACGAATTTCTTACCTTCCCTTTCATCGTTGGCAGTCAGCAAGTCCCAACTGATTACCGATCGTCGAAACACCAACAGGGAAACAGAGGATATACGTCAGCAAACGAAAGGAACGATCAAGTATATGTGGCAACTCAATGCTGGGTATATGTAAGCACGCAAAAGTACCTTTGCTGCTCCGGACCCTTACGTACGTCTTCGTTCTCATCCTCTGCCATTGATAATTCGGAACTTCTTGACAGCACAAGAGTTGGATGATTCGGGTGGCCGTCAACTGCATCCCTGATTTTGGTCTCTGCATCCTCCACCTCCCTCGTCCTGGCACGATGACAGTCAACTTCGACGGTGACATGTTTAAGGGAAGTGAGGTTCTCCATGCCAGCAACAAAACGGCCGTCCACTCTCTTCCGTGCTTCAAAGTATAACTCAAGCCTTTGAAGCCTTGGCATCACTCCTTGTCCAAACACCAGCCAGCATCTTGAAAAGTGCGTAAACTCAAACTCTGCTAGAGAGCGGAAGGGCTGATCACTGCCAAGGACCAGCCGTTCTTCAGGGGTGCCATGCGAAGTTAGCTTAAGGAAACGTAGCACGGGCAAAGCTCCAAGCAGTTGGATATCCACCTGCCTTAGCACACGGACGCAGATGGACAAGCAGGAGAGCTCACAGAGGGATGAAAACCAACGTGGCAACTCAGAGAAGATTATGTAATCTCCATTAAAGCTTTGTAGGTGAGCAGGGCCTCTCCACTGCTCCGGCATACAATCTAGGGAACATGACCCACTGCCAACAAAATTTAGAGTGACAATATTGTTTAGATTAATGAGGGTCTGGAGAAATGTCTTAATGAGACCTTCATCATGTTCACCAAATCCGGCTATAGCCAGCACCCGTAGTTCAGTAAGCTTAACTAGCTCTGCCAGGGTGTTTGGTGACTTTTCCACATCGAGCACTGCCAGCTCTTGCAGGGACACTAGGTTCCCAATCCCATCTGGAAATTTCACCTTTGTATTAGTAATCAGACGTTCAAGCTGTTTTAGCCGAACAATACTAGGTGGCAGTTCTTTTAGGGACGTGCCCCACAAATCCAATGTCCGTAGACTCTGTAGGTTTCCAATATGTTCTAGAAGCTCAGTTGCAAGCTCCCCTCGTAGTTCCAGATATCTCAGATGATGCAAACGGAAAATATCCTTAGGATCAATGTTCTTGCTTGGAAAAAGTTCCAAAACCAAAACACGTAGGACAGAAAACCTTGAAAGAGGTTGCATCCATTGAAAGGCATCACCTAGTGCAATGAGTGACCTCACATGTGACATGTCCACCGTTGCTGGCACTGCTGTTTGCCCTTCCTTTCTATCTTCTTTATCAGTATCTAACTTGCTACCTTGAAGCGATAATCGTCGAATCTTACATGCTGATGTTTTGAGGTCCGGGCCTTCTGATAGCATAGCAAAATTTTCTTGAGCTGCAAGGTAAATGATAAGATCAAGTACCATATCGTGCACTCGACATGCTCTTGCACTACCATTTTGATTCATGTCTACCGGCTGAATCATGCTTCTGTTGACAAGCTCACTGAAATATATTTCTCCTAGATCATATGAGTTGCTGCCCTTTTTGTCATCAACAAAACCTTCTGCTACCCAAAGCCGTATCAAGTCCTTTCTTAGAATCTCATAATCCTCTGGAAACATGCTTAGATATAATAAACAAGGCTTTAGATAGGATGGAAGATCACTGTAACTAAGATATAATATCTTTCGCATGTTCTTAAGACTCTTGTCCTTTTCAAGTCCTGAACCCATAGAATTGTACACACCATACCATTCATACTTTGTTTTATTTTGTATACAAGCCAACATACTTGATACAGTGATGATAGCTAATGGTACCCCACCACACTTCCTCAAAATTTTTGTTGTGACCTCCTCAAGGTCAGAATGAATTACCTGTTCTTCATTAAAGATCCTTGTACAAAGCAGCCTTTTGGAATCCTCATCGGAGAGTGGATCTAGTTCGTACAGAGCGCCGTCAACAGAAGTCAAATTAGCCACGTCAACATTGCGAGTTGTCACAATAACTCTGCTACCATGATTCTTGTCAATAAGAGCAGACACGATGGTTTTCCACGCTTCTTCCTCCCATACATCATCAATTACAATCAGATACCTGTGATTTTGCAATGGTTCAGATGCATGATTTTTAGAAGTTAGTTAATACAAGTGCATAGTTATAATAGAGCTACAGTACAAAATAGAAATCGATTATTGGCGATAAAATTTGATACAAATAGAAAATTTAGCTTGATCGGGTTTCGAAACTGGATTAGGAGAGTTTGTTACAATGCAAATTAAACTTCTCAATTGTATAGGTCTCGTCGCGACAATCAAAATGAATATATAGAAAGTCCAATGTTGAGTTTTGATGAGGGAGTTTAGGCTTTAGAAAGAGCTAAACTGGAGGAAGCAAGTCAGACTGAGTTGCAAAGTAGGTCAGACTGAGTTGCAAAACTGGCAAGATTGTTTTTGCTTGCGTATTTCGAGTTAAGAACTGTATTATAACAAGAAATTTGTAAGAGTTTTGACTCAAACCGGACAATTTCTCCCACCCTATAAAAATATAGGACCCAGGCATATAGGGACTGTGGCACGCTAAGAGCAGAAGGGGGTGCGGTGAGGGGGGGGGGCATGGGTTTTTGGGGAAGGCACTCTTGGGGCAAGCAGGGTCATGATAGCCATGAGATGCCCAAGAACGAGCGAAGACCCTTAAATTCTTCACAAAGACTATGCTAGCAAGGAGTCCACAAGCGAGGTCATAATAAGAGGAACAACTATAGCAGGGTCGTTGTTACAAAGAAAAATTCGGTTGCTTGGCATCTGATCGATGCCCAGTAATAAATGGTTCCTATATTTGATTGATGATGGTAGGTAGCCACTATCATTTAACACTGCATTTGGTACTTATAATAGGCTGCACAACTATTGTAAGCCATACTTCCTAGGTTCTATTTCTTTTGTCCTTATTGACATTTTGCAACAGTAGGTTCATGTATACTAATAAATTTGCGCTTGTCTTAAAAACATTTATGGAGAAAAATCTAGTAATCTATTTTTTTCTGCCAAATCTTCCCAGTTGTAAATGTATTAACAGCAAAACATTTAAAAGTTTGACAGCACGATTCTAAATGGAAAAAATAGAAGAGAAACTGAACAGAATGCAGGGGTACTAGGTATATAGCACATACTTCTTGTCCATGAGGAATTGCCTGATACTCCTTATAAGTTCTTCAGGATCCTTTTCTCCAATATTGGTGCATATATCATTACTAATTTGCCGTAGTATGCTGCTGAAAATCTGCTTCACGTTCGGCTTGAGTGACACTGAAACAAAAGCTTTACAGTCAAATTGGCCCCCAAGCCTTTCGTACACCATATTGGCAATTGTCGTTTTGCCCAGGCCTCCAACTCCAACGATTGAGACAACCATTAGCTTCTGTTTTTGCGGACCCTTCCCTTGTGTTAGCAAGTTGGAGATCTTCTCTGTAGGGCCATCAGTGCCAACTAGCTTCGATGCATGCTCAAAGCTTGCCAGGACGCGAGGGTCAATGAGGTCCGTGTCAGGTTGCGCTGCATTAGCTCCAATTCTGTACCTTTCTCGCCTTTGGGTAACATCCTCGATGCGTCTCTTGATATTTTGAATGTCATTGCCAATATGATGGCGATTTTTGAACTTTGTCAACAATCCCATGGTCCTATCGAAAAACTTTGTGAAGCTATGCGCGTGGACAGGAACAGGACCATCGACACTCACCTTGAAAGCATCGACACTGTCCTCAATATCATACACCAGCTCCTTCAAGTCCCTCACCCAGATCTTGTTAAGATCATCGATCTGATGAGCAGGCAGCCTGGACACGCTTTCGAGGGCAGCCTGCATGCTCTCCATTTCAGCTTGCAGGAACCTGATCTCCCCCCTCACCCCCTTCTGCAACTTGTATTCATCGCTGAGAAGGGTGGCAAGCTTGGGGAGAAGGCTGCCCAGAGCTGCCGTTGCGAGCTCCATGCATGCCTTGCTCTCTTTGGTGGCTACCTAGCTATTGAAGTTTTGATATGGCGATTGGGAGCGGAAGTTCTGTCAGCTGTGGGGAAGAGATGGGAGCAAGAGTTCCCTGAAAGGTTATGAACCACTAGAACCATATCGCAGAGGTCAAGGTCTCGTTGGTCTCTAAAAACAATAGGGAAAATACAGAGCTCTTTTATTAATCACACAGTTGCCGGCCAGTTGTCTGCCATGTGCGCCTGTCACATACATATAAAGCTGCACAAACCATCCACACGTTTAATGGACGCGTACCTACCGCAGATATTGACCAGCACTAATTTCTTCTATTCTATTTCGTGGCTGTTTTGTAGTGACATTTTTGCATTTTAATTTCATTAGTAAGCTAATAGGTCGGCCACGTGATGTTGTTCCTACGAACTTTGAGCTGAGCCTGTAATTAGAATCAAGGTGATTTAATCCCCTCTAATCTCCCAGCAAAAAGGCTCATGCAGTCATGGATTCATGGTCCGTTTATACTTGTACAAAAAACATCATTTATCAGACATATTATCCATGAAGCTTCATCTCCGGATAGGCAAATTTATCTTCGATTCATTCAAATGGGCACCACCCCGGTCGATCCCACATTCAGTACTCTATACGTGTGCGTTGATTCCATCGGTTTTTTTCCGTACTTTTGTTGCAGACTCTCATCTTTTCATGGTGATAAAAAAATTTGGGTGCATGCCCTATGGATCCCTCAAAAGTCCCTATAGCGGCGACCAGGACCCAAGGTCGACATGGGTAGGGTCCTCTAACGACGTGGAAAGGACCCGGAACTCCGAGAGCGGCACGCGGTGAGTTCCCTAGGCAGCGCCCCTGGTGCCCAGGGCTGGCGGGGCAAGCTCCCCTAGCTGGTGGGGTGAGGTCACCGGGCGGCGCGGCAAGGGCCCGAAGGTGGCAGGGGCGAGGTTGTCAGGCGGTGCCGAGCTCTGCCATCAGACTAAGGAAGAAGATGGGCTAGTTAGAATGACATGTAGGACTCATTACAAATTTAAATGGTAAGCTGATCACGTGTAGGTGATGTAGTCCATATCATTGGCTATGTAATCTCCATTAAAGACTTGTAGATGTACAGGGCCCCTCCATTGATCTGATAGGTTCAGCAGAAAAGTCTTCATGTAACTCTTATCTTCCTCAAATCCTTGTATTTTGAACACCCGTAGTTCTGTAAGCTTACCTAACTCAACCAGAGTGTTTGGTGATCTGTCCACATTGAGCACTGACAACTTGCAGGGACGTTAGATTCCCAATCCCATCTGGAAATTTTCAAGTGCTATTCACTAACAGACGTTCAAGTTGTCGTAGCTGAACAATACATGCTGGCAGTTCTTTTATATATGGACGCTCCTTCCAAATCCAATGTCTTCAGAAGCTTTAGGTTCCCAATTCTTTCTAGAAGCTCTGGCTCAAGCTTACCACGTAGTTCCAAATACCTCAAGTGGTGAAAACTTCCCAGATCCTTAGGCTTAATAACATCACTCGCAACACCTTCTAATAACAAAACACGGAGAAACGAAAACATTGCCAGCGGTGGCACCCTTGAACCTCATTACTGAAAACAATGAGTGACCTTGCATGAGCCATATTATCTGTTGGTGGTAGTATCGTTTGTTCACTTTGCAGAGATATTCGTCGAAGCTTGCTCAGTGTAGGTTTGAGGTGCAAACCTAAGAGTATAGTGCTAAAATTTTGGATGATTTCCCATTCTTTTATAAGTCTGCTACCATTGTTCATGTCAACCAGAGCACATTTGATGATTTCCCATTCTTTTATATTCCAAACATCATCAATTACAATTAGGTACCTGTGGTTTTGCAAGAGCGACAGATGCATGTCTAGTAACAGGGAACACAAGCTTTACAATGATTACAGACCTACAGCTACAGTATAAACAGTAAAAAAGCTACTTTGGATGAAAACATTATAACACTATAAAGTTATGAGTGCTATATGGGTCTCGAGCAAATAATAGTTTATTTTGGTGTAGATTATAATGTGTTTTTTCCCTAAGCCATAGGGGGAAAGAGGGTACATGAGTATCTTCAAGAAAAAAAAAACTTGAGCAGAGGCAGGCACCATGACAGACTGAGTTGTTAAGGATCGGATGGGGACAGGGATTAAGGAGTATTGTCAGAGTTCGCCTAACAGTTTAGGTTTTCAGTCACGTTATAATTTCTTATGAAAAAAATTATCATACTAGGCATACAAACAAACATGTCTACAGATTCTTCTCAAGGTCACATACTGGATCAGGTTTTGAGCTCTGCTTCAGAAGGAGGAGGATCAAGACACTTTTCTAGGGCTTGTTGAGCTTTGGAGTCGACCGCCATGGAGATTTTCGCAAAGAATGGGTGGCAGTTTAGTAATAGGCTTTGTCTATAATCTGTTGGCTCTGTTTAAATTCACTTAAAACAAGTGTGTTTCTTTGTAATAATGGCCGGATTTTCATAGAGGCCGGAATAATACTTATTCCTTTATCAAAAAATACTAGGCATACAACAAGTACCTCTTATTATTGAGAAATTCCCGGATGCTTCTTATAAGTTCATCCGGACCCTTTTCTCCAGCTTTAGTGCCCTCGTCTTTCCTTACTTGCCGGAGTATTTTGCTAAGAATGTGCATCATGTCTGGCTTAAGCGACATTGGGACGAAAGCTTGACAGTCAATTTGGCCCCCAAGTCTTTCGTAGACCAAATTAGCAATCGTTGTTTTGCCCAGTCCTCCAACTCCAACGACTGAGACAACCATTAGCTTATTGTTTGGCGCACCACCCTTGCCTTTAATCAGCAAGTTGCAGATCTTCTCTGCAGGGCCATCAGTCCCAACAAGATTCGCTGCATCTTCAAAGCAAGCAAGCACGCGAGGGTCGATTTGGTTCCTATCAGACTGCGCTGCTGTGGCTTCAAACTTGGAACCTTTCTCGCCTATTAGAAACCTCATGGATGCGTCTCTTGATGTCTTGAATGTCATCGGCGATATGATGCCGATTCTTGGCTTTTGTCAAGAAGCCGATGGTCCTGTCAAAAAATCTTCTGAAGCTATGCGGCTTGGTGTGAACAGGAGAATCGACACGCACCATGAAAACATCGATGCTGTCCTGAATATCATAGACAAGCTCCTACAAGTCCCTCGCCCAGATCTTGTGAACACCATCTATCCGATCAGCTGGGAGATTTGACACCTTGTTGAGGGCAGCCTGCATGCTCTCCATCTCTGCTTGCCGGAACCTGATCTTCCCCCCTCAACCCCTTCTGCAGCTTGTACTCGTCAGCGAGGTAGGCCTGCAAATGGGACGGTTTGAAATGACTTTTATAAGACGGGTTGAAATAGGTTTTATAAGTGGGTGAATGAGTCAATTTATTGCAGATTTGGAGCTGGTTTCAACCCATCAGCAGTCCAACAGCGAGGAGGGTGCCCAGCTTGGGGAGAAGGCTGCCCAGAGCCCCCGTTACGAGCTCCACGGATGCTTTGCTCTCCTTCGTAGCTACCTAACGGAGACAGAATGGATCTGCGGCGCATGGAGTGGAAGCTGGTGCTGTTGCCCATGGAGACCCCTAAAGCTTATGTCCGGCATGCGCGTGTGCCCCACCATTCATGCCAGCAGTTAATTTCGTGGACCCCAGAAAGGTGATTGATTTACTAAAAAAAGGAATGGTGATTGCTTGGCATGTTGGTATTCCGTTGTAATAAGCTAGCAGCACTGTCGGGGAAAATATTAACGACCTTTCGAAGCCCATAGAAACAACAAGACATAAAGGCTCAGGCCCACCTAAGGGAACAACGACTGCCGTCGGCCCAATATGGGAGGTGAGAGCCACGCTCCGCGTCGCCCGACCTCATGCCCCAGAGTCGGGCGCCCCCGACCCCGGGAGGACCAAGCTCCGCCACGCCCGACCGTGGGCCTGGGGTCGGGAGCGTCCGACCCCCCGCCACTGGTCTCCGCCTCGCCCGACTCCAGGCTTAAGGGGTCAGGCTAGCCCGGGCTCTCCAGACCAGAATCCGCCTCGGGCGCGGATCCCGTGGGTCCCCCTGTCGGTCTCGCCATAAATACGCCGCAGAGCTGTCAGGAAGGAGGATATCCGCGCCCCCACGCAATCCGCCGCAAGTACCCATGCGCGGCCGCACAGTACTTGCTACAGTAGCTGCGACCTCCTCCGATTGGCCACAGGGCACTCATGGCCTGCACCGCCCGGAGCAGGAGGAGGCCTCGCCCGCTCTCGTGCCCCGCATGCCCGGCGGCAGAGATGCGACGTCCGCTCTCCGCGGGCCATCAGCAGGATGGCGGGATCCCCCGCCTCCCCTAACGGACACGGGGGTCACGACGAAATGTCATCATCGCGCCTGGTGGTTACAGTCGCCGAGGAAGCCATCGACAGGACGCAACGGCGGCCACCTTCTTTCGGCAAACACGCCGGTGGAAGTCGAAGGCCGGCGTGGACACCGGCGACCTGGGAACTTGGTTCCCCCTTCGTGTTGTATTTTTACCTAGTTATGTTTATCTCTTTACTGCTCCCCACACTCGGTCTCACCTGTAACCCCAGTGATCTCCTTACGCTATAAAAGGAGAATCGAGGGCCTGAGACATGGGGGGCTCAGAAGACAACTCAGAGACAACAGACACTCCCTAGCACACAGAACACTCTGATCCTAGCCTGAGGATCAGCGCACACCTAAGGGACCCGGGATCAGCTCCCTCTCTCGCACCCCTGTAACCCCTACTACAGAACCCCGCGTGGGCAACACGAGCAGCTCCTGACACTGGATGTAGGGTATTCCTTTGCCCGAACCAGTATAAATCCCGTGTCTCCCGCGCCACCATCTTAAGCCTTACGCGCATAAAAGAAATTTACTAGTCTAAGTCTTGATCCACTAATCTTGACCATGACAGTTGGCGCGCCAGGTAGGGGACGTTTGCGCGTACAACACCGGCTTGAGATGGCCAGCCACGATGCCAGCTTCGCCCCGGGCTCCCTGATCCGCTTCGGGAGTCTGGACTTCCTCGCCACCGGGGAGGGGATCGAGCTGATCCCTCTCCTCGTCCTGCCCGCTCATCCCACCATTCCCGGCTCCGCAACCAGGATAACGGCGAGCAGCCAGGCGCACGCTAGAGGGCTTCCCTCAGAGGGGCGGCTCTTCGGGCTGTGCAATGCCGGGACGACCTACAGTCGTCTCTTGGCGCGGTCCATGACCGCGTCGCCCACGAGCAACGAGCTAGCGGGCGTGGCAAGGACAATTTCCGACGCCAGCTCCAACAGCGGGAGCCACCACCCCTCGCGCGAGTGCCTCATGATCGACGTGCACTCCGAGGGGGTCCAATGATGACAGCACCGAGGGAAGGCAGAGGACTCCCCTGCCGTGCGCCGCAGCTACAACCGGAGTGATCGTCAAGGCCCCGTTGCGACCTCGACAGCCGGAGGTGCGCGCGGCGCCCCATTAGGAGATCAAGCGCCCCCGCCACGAAGGCGGAGCACGACAATGTGCGCGCGACGTCCAGCAGCGCATCTGCGCGGACGAAGAGCGTCCTCAGCTTTTCGCTCGCACCACGCGGGCAGGGAGGAGGGGGCCGATCGCAGCTACCACGTTCACCGCGGCGGCCGCTACGACAGCGGGGAAGACCGCAGCCCGAGCCCTGACCCGACGGGGCCCCGGGCCTTTTCTGCGCGCATCCTGAACGCGCTGTTCCCGCCGTGCTTCAGACAACCAACGAATGTGGCCAAATACTCGGGGGAAACGAACCCGGGACTATGGGTTAGCGACTACCGGCTTGCATGCCAGGCCGGTGGGGCGGACGATGACCTGTTCATCATCTGCAATCTACCGCTCTTTCTAGCCGACTCAGCGCGAGCTTGGCTAGAACATATCCCTTTGGGATGGATCCGTACCTGGAACGACCTGAAGGAGATATTCGTGGGAAACTTCCAGGGCACATACGCGCGCCCTGGCAATTCCTAGGACCTCCGGAGCTGCCGCCAGGGGTCAGACGTGTCCCTCCGGGACTACATCAGACACTTCTCCCAGAAGCGCACCAAGCTCTCCAACGTCGCGGACGCCGACGTCATAGGGGCTTTTCTGGCAGGAACCTCTTGCCGGCCCCTCGTCCACGAGCTTGGGCGTCGAGGCCCACGGACCACAGAGGAGCTCCTTGACATCACCACCAGCTTCACCTCGGGCGAAGAGGCTGTCGGGGTGATCTTCGATCGTTCCAAGGGCAAAGCAAAGCGGGAGGAGGACGCCGACGAAGGTACCTCCAGCCGTCAACAAAAGAAGAAGAACAAGCAGCGGCGCAAGCCACCCCTCGTGGCCGCTGTCGAGCGCAAACGGGGACAGCCGCCCCCATTTCGACAAGCTCCTTGAGGGACCGTGCCCAAACCACGAGTTCCTCGTGAAGCATGCCTACAAAGACTGCAAGCTCATGAAGAGGTACTTTTTAGTCAACCCGGTAAAGGGCGACCGGAGATGGAAGCCTGATGAGGAAAAGAAGAACGGCGAAGAGAAGGAAGACGGTTTCCCCAAGGTGGACGGCTGCTTCATGATCTTCAGTGGCCCGGCGGCATACGACTCCAAGCGCCGCCAGAAGTTGGAGCGCCGCGAAGTCTACGCGGCCGAGCCTGCCACGCCAGCCTTCCTTGACTGGTCAGGATCCACCATCACATTCGACCGGACCGACCACCCAGGGCGCGTCCTGCAGCCAGGACGCTACCCCCTCGTTGTCGACCCCGTCGTCGGCACGACGCACCTCACCAAGGTGCTCATGGACGGAGGCAGCGGCCTCAACATCCTCTACGCCGAAACCCTCGACGCCATGGGGATCGACCGTTCCCGCCTCCGCCCTAGCAAAGCACCATTCCACGGCATCGTGCCGGGGAAACAGGCAATGCCTCTCGGACAGATCGACTTACCTGTCACCTTTGGGACCCCTTCCAACTACAGGAAGGAGGTCCTCACCTTTGAGGTGGTAGGTTTCCGTGGAACCTACCACGCCATCTTGGGACGGCCGTGCTACACCAAGTTTATGGCCATACCCAACTACACCTATCTCAAGCTCAAGCTGCCGGGGCTCAACGAGGTCATCACCGTCGGCACATCTTTCCAGAAGGTGTACGAGTGTGACGTAGAGTGCTGCGAGTACACCGCGGCCATCACCTTCACGAAAGATTCGGCGGTCCAGCTCGCGGAAGGTTCCGAGGACCAGCCCGACTCCAAGCAGTCGGCCACCTCCTTCGAGGCCACCAAAGGCGTCAAGGAGATGCTCCTCGATCCCAACGGCTCCAACGGCTGGACCGTGCGGATCGGCGCTACCCTATCTCCCAAATAGGAAAGCGCGCGCGTCGACTTCCTCCGCGCGAATAGCGACGTTTTCGTGTGGAAACCCTCGGACATGCCCGGCATTCCGAGGGAAGTCACCGAGCACTCCTTGAACATCAAGGCCGGCTCCAAGCCAGTGAAGCAAGGTTTGCGCTGCTTCGACGAGGAAAGGCGCAAGGGCATCGGTGAGGAGCTCCAAAAGCTTTTGGCGGCCAGATTCATCAAGGAAGTTCACCACCCCGAGTGGCTAGCTAGTCCTGTTCTTGTACGAAAAAAAGAACGGGAAATGGAGGATGTGTGTTGATTATACTGGTCTCAACAAAGCGTGCCCAAAGGATCCGTTTCCTTTGCCACGCATAGATCAGATAGTCGACTCGACCGCCGGGTGCGAAACCCTTAGCTTCCTCGACGCATATTCCGGCTACCATCAGATCGCGATGAAAGAGTCGGACCAGCTCGCTACCTCTTTCATCACCCCCTTTGGCCCCTATTGCTACGTTCCAGTGATGCATGCTCAAGTGCTTCGGGGACCTCATCAGGCGGACTGTTGAGGCTTACGTCGACGACATCATGGTCAAGTCCAAAAAAGGGGACCAGCTCGTCCCCGACCTTGAACTAGCCTTCAAAAGGCTGAGGGACAAGCACATTAAGCTAAATCCCAAAAAGTGCGTTTTCGGGGTCCCAAGGGGTATGTTGTTAGGCTTTATCATCTCCGTGCGCGACATCGAAGCCAATCCGGAGAAGATAGCGCCCATTAACGACATGGGGCCAATCCGAAACATAAAAGGAGTCCAACGCGTCACGGGATGTCTGGCGGCCCTGAGCCGCTTCATCTCGCGTCTCGGTGAACGGGGGCTCCCTCTCTACCGACTCCTGAAGAAGACTGACCGATTCGAGTGGACCGTCGAGGCTCAGGAGGCACTTTACCTACTCAAGGATCTCCTGACGAAAGCCCCGATCCTAGTCCTGCCAACCGAGGGCGAGCCCCTCCTACTCTACATCGCAGCAACCACCCAGGTGGTTAGCGCGACTCTGGTGGTAGAACGGGAAGAGGAGGGACACGCCCACAAGGTGCAACGCCCGGTGTATTTCATCAGCGAGGTCTTGTCTCAATCCAAGGCACGCTACCTGCAGATCCAGAAGCTCATCTACGCCATCCTCATCACGAAGAGGAAGATGCGCCACTACTTCACCTCCCACCCGATAACGGTGATTTCGTCGTTCCCTCTCGGCGAAGTGATTCGCAACCAGGATGCCATGGGACGGATTGCGAAGTGGGCTCTCGAGCTCATGGATCAGGGCATCACCTATGCACCCCGCACTGCCATCAAGTCCCAGGTACTAGCCGATTTTGTAGCAGAGTGGACAGAGATCCAGACGCCACCGGCGCCGGAAAAAGAGGAATACTGGACAATGTACTTCGACGGGTCATTGATGAGGGCCCGCGCCGGAGCAGGCCTCGTCTTCGTCTCTCCTCTAGGCGTGCGCATAAGGTACATCATCCGCCTCCACTTTCCTGCATCTAATAATGTTGCCGAGTACGAGCCCCTCCTCAACGGGCTTCGCATCGCTATCGAGCTGGGCATCCGGCGGCTGAACGTCCGGGGCGACTCTCAGCTGGTCGTCGAGCAAGTCATGAAGGAGTGGAGCTGCCACGACCCCAAGATGGCAGCTTAATGCAACGAAGTTCGCAAGCTTGAAGACAAGTTCGATGGACTAGAGCTCAAGCACATCGCAAGGCGTTTCAACAAGGCAGCCGACGAGTTGGCAAAGGCAGCGTCCGGCCGAAAACCCGTACTCGACGGGGTCTTCGTCAGCGACTAGCTCAAGCCCTCAATCCGTTCCCAAGAGCTGGAGGCGATTGGCGACGTGCCAACCTTCCCGGACTCGGGCCCCGACCCGGGAGCGGTCGGCGACGTGCCACCTGTCCCGGACTCGGGCCCCGACCCGAGAGAGGTCGGCGACGCGCCACCCACTAGGGTCGGCAACGCCTCGCCTGCCACGGACTCAGAGGCCGACCCCGAGGTCATGGAAATCAATGTAGACCCAGCAGTGGGGCCCGACCCCCCGCCCGATTGGAGAACTCCGTACCTCAACTACCTCGTCCGCGACACACTCCCAGCGAACAAGACGGAGGCGCTCAGGATCACACGCCGCGCTAAATCCTTCGTCATCATCAACCAGGAGCTCTACAAGAGAAGCCACACCGGCATCCTCCAGTGTTGCATCCTAATCGAGCAGGGAAAGGAACTGATCCAGGACATCCATGCCGGAGCCTGCGGCCATCATGCCGCGCCGAGAACCCTCGTTGGTAATGCCTTCCGGCAGGGCTTCTACTGGCCCACAGTGGTCGCCGACGCCACCTACGTGGTTTGCACCTGCGAAGGGTGCCAATTCTTCACGCGTCAAACTCATCTGCCCGTGCAAGCACTCCAGACCATCCCCATCACGTGGTCCTTCGCGGTCTGGGGGCTGGATCTCGTCGGGCCATTCAAGAAAGCGCCCGGGGGCTTCACCCACCTGCTTGTCGCCATCGACAAGTTCTCCAAGTGGATCGAAGCATGACCGATCATGCAAATCAAGTCCGAGCAGGCGGTGCAGTTCTTCACCGATATCATCTATCGCTTCAGAATCCCTAACTCCATCATCACGGACAACGGCACGCAGTTCACTAGAAAGAGGTTTCTCCAGTTCTGCGACGACCACCACATCCGAGTGGACTGGTCGGCCGTGGCACATCCACGCATGAACGGGCAGGTTGAACGAGCCAACGGCATGATACTCCAGGGTCTCAAGCCACGGATCTTCGACCGCCTGAAAAAGTTCGGCGGCCGGTGGGTCGCGGAGCTTCCCGCAGTCCTTTGGAGTCTGAGGACAACCCCTAGTTGGGCGACTGGCTTCACCCCATTCTTCATGGTCTACGGATCCGAGGCCATCTTGCCCACCGACCTAGAATACAGATCGCCAAGGGTCAGGGCATATGACGAACAAGGGAACCAGGCGTCGCTCGAAGACGCACAAGATCAGCTCGATGAAGCACGCGATGTGGCCTTGTTGCACTCGGCCAAGTACCAGCAGGCCTTACGATGCTACCACAGCCGCAAGGTGCAGGGCCGAGCCTTCAACGTCGGCGACCTGGTGCTCCGTCTCGTCCAGGACAACAGGGGTCGGCACAAGCTGACCCCTCCGTGGGAAGGTCCCTTCATCGTCGTGCAGGTACTGCGGCCAGGCACCTACAAGCTGGCGACCCCCGACGGACAGACCTTCAGCAACGCCTGGAACATAGAATAGCTAAGACGTTTCTACCCCTAGCTTTCATTTCCAAGTTCTATACATAGACACTTTCGTACATTTAAAAATTTTTATAGAAAAAAGAATTTTGAGTTGGTTCCATTCAAGTTCCACTTCGAACTCAGGGATGTTCGACCCTGGCTCTGCCTCAGGGCCGCACATCCCTCGGGGGCTATCAGGGGCTCCGGCCTAAAGCCACTTGACATCCTCTCAAAACGCTTTCCCTTTCCGAGCCGAGCCCCTTTCTGAACTTTTGGGCATAAAAAGGAGAGAGTGCACGAACGGTGTTCAGGCAAGATTGATCGGATTGCGAAAAAACCTAAGCCCCAGCGGCTACAGTGCCCTCGCTCATCAAAGCTTATTGACATGCCCGGCAACGCGCTCTAAACTTTCCAAGTCCAAAAAACAAGAAAGGGAATCGAAAACCTTTTTACAAAAATCTATAGAAAAAGCCCTTGTGGCCATCACAAAATAAGTCTGAAACTAACATATTTACATCTTGGGCGCCAGCCCGACATAGTTAACTCGCCCGGGGATCTTCAGGCGGGACGGCCTCATCCTCAAGGAGCTTTGCCAAGGCCTCCGCCAGGTTGTGCACCGATGCATCAATCGCATCCAGCTCGGCCTCGGAGTAGCCGGCAGCGTAGCCCCCGCTCATTCCGGCGAAGTTGATGCCGGAGTAGTGGGAGCTGAAGACCCCGAAGGCTCGCCTCACGCCGGTATGAAGCGCTTCCACGGCGATCTCACGGGCCCGACAGTACGTCCTAAGGACACGAGTCGCCAGTGAACTCGTCCCCTCCCCCTGGACCACGCCGAGGCCGTCACAGACGACGCGAACAGCGTCCTGCAGGTCGCCGTGCTGAGCGCGCTCCGCGTCAAGCACCTCTCTCAGCCGGGCGAGGTCGCTTGCAAGGATCACCCAGAAGGACCCGTCGAATCAAAAATCACCGCGACATCACAAAGACAAAGAAATGAACAGAGTCATACCCTCGGATTGGGCCTTCAGCTGGCGCTCCCGGTTGAGCCCCTGGGCCACGGAGGCCTGAAGCTCCCGCGCTTGCACTTGGAGCTGGCTAACCTCCGCCCCGAGGTTGGCCGCTACCTTCTCGGCTTCCTCCTTCCGGACCTTCTTGGTGTCCCGGTCCTGCCAGGCCTTCTGCCGCTCGTGCCGGATGCGCTCGACGGTCTTCTAAAGGGCCTCAGGCTCCCCCTTCAGCCGAGCGAGCTCCTCGGCGTCGTGGCGGGCCTTTTCGGCAGCGGCCTGGAACTCCTCACGGTCGCAGCGAGCCCTCTCGGCGCGACCTCGAACTTGGCCTCTGCCCGCCGCGTGTCCTCCTGCGCCACCTGCTCGCGCCTCCGCAGATCGTCCATGACCTGCTGGGCGGTGGCGACCTGCATGGTCAGCTCCCCGATCCGCTGCCTCTCCAAGTTGAAGCGCTCCTAGAGCCCCCACTCGAGCCGGAGGAAATCGGATTTATCCCGGCTACACTCTTGGAGAGCCTGCGGGACAATGCGCCATTAAGGACAGAGCAACGGGAAGGAAATAACCGTCAACAGAGAAAGTACCGTACCTGGCCACCGGGGAACACGACGCCATCCAGCTCCCCCAACGCCGAAGACAGAGCCACGCGGACGTTGGCGAGGCCGCCCTGCAGCACCTGCCACTTGCCCCATTCCATGGCGTCATCCAATGTGAAGAGGGGCCTCTGCGGGTCGTCACGAGACGACCAATGCAGGACGGACCCGCTCCACACCTTGGGAACGGGAGTGGCCGAGGCAGGGGCGGGAGCCGACCTTGACGCCGCTGTGAAGATGAGCACCACCATCCCAGAAGCTGTCGGGCTCACCGACGGTCCCGGCGCACGCGCCCCTGCCCCCGTCGAGGCCGCCGCGGGTCCGCCCATCGGCGCCACCACCTCCGACGCGAGTGCCGGAGCAAGTGTCCCTGTGGCCACCTCACCCTCCATTGCGACCAACGAGGCAAGCGTCCCCGCCCCTGTCGGGGCCTCCGGAGCAGGCACCTCCGCCTCCGTCACCACTGCCACCTCCGCCGTGGCTTCCCGGGCCGAAGTCCCCGTCTCCGTCACCGCCGCCTCCTCCGTCGCGGCTGCCGAGGCGGGCGTCCCTGCCTCCTCCGCCGCTGCTGTCCCCACCGTGGCCGCGGGGGCAGACTCTCCTTCCCCCGTCGTCGTCGCCGTCCCCGTCTGTAACATCCGCGGAAATCACCAACTAAAATCACCCGTTAAAAATCGCTTTCAAAATCTTTTTACCGCTGAGCTCCCGGAAATCGAAAACTTTCCCGGCGATTTCGCCGTCCCGGCACCCAAGCCGACAGCCATCATCTTTACCCGTAAATCTCGCCGCGTGCCATCGTCAGACCGCCGCGCACGTGCTCCGACCGTGTGTCGCAATCGCCGCCGGTTCCCCCTCTTTCTTTCTCTGTTTCCTCCCTCTTTCTTTCTTTTTCCTCTTCCTTCTCCTTTCTTTTTCTTCTTCCTCCTCCTTCTTCGCTCTCCTCCTCTCTCTTCTTCCTGGCACCACTCCTCCCGGTTCCTGGCGCCATTTCCTTTGGCCGCCCCCCCCCCCGCCAGTGCATTTAATCCTCCCGGCGCCCACATCTCTATGGCACTACTCCAATCGGGCGGATAGGGCCGCAACCAGCCCCGGGCCCCGTACTGCCACCCGAGACTGGTCAATCCGGTCTAACCTGGGAACAGAAAAAGAATATGCCAACGAAACCG
>NC_028457.1:13233583-13234458 GCF_000263155.2 Setaria italica | reverse complement strand
TTCGTGTGCCTGTTTGTGTGTGCCGTAGATCGCGGATTGCCCGAGGAGGAGCCCGAGGAGGAGTTTGATCGTGAGCCCGAGCCCGAGGACCAGTACCGCGAGCCGGAACTCCCGGAAGGCTTTGAAGACGGCAAGTCCAATCTCACCCTTTTGATGCATACTTAATACCTAGTTTTTCAAACACGACCCATTGGCCTGTTTTACAAAATGCATATTACTTTATCGCAAGACATGGTTGGATAGCCACCCCTTGATTGATATGAACATTCCTTGTTGTCCTATGCTTATCTCTAAATATGACTCGCTCTGTTTTGTTGATAACCGCTGCTAGAACGCTTAGGAATCTGTTACTCAAATGCAATCATTATCACAATGGTGTATTCGGAAAATCAAGGTGTGTGTGTGTGTCCAAGTAAGAGTAATGGCTTTTGGGTTCGGGGAAAAAGGAATGTGAAGACGGGATGGATGGGTGTTCCTTGTGTGGGATGCCCAGTTGTTGTGCTCGTACCTTGGTGGTTGAGCAATGTTGGGAGATATCCATCCGGTCGTAATTAAGGACCGAGTTAATGTGTCATCTTGCCTAATTCCACTATCGTGCAACCACTCGACCGTTGTATGGGCAACGGCTTAGCATAAATCCCACTAGCTGGATGGTTAGTCCTCAGGGGTGCTGGTGAGCAACGGAAACCCATGGAAAAGGAGTAAGATCTTGGTGACTTGAGTCCCGGTTACGGTCTCCTGAATCAGCCGTGGACCCCTTGGGTGTTCCGTGAGAACTAGCCAGTCTTAGCTAAGTGGGTAATGGCTTTGTTAGGATCCGTACCGTCACTAAGTGATTGTGCTACGGTACCCTACTTGTGGGAAAAGTGTACACC
>NC_028457.1:13227025-13233478 GCF_000263155.2 Setaria italica | reverse complement strand
TTGTGTGTGTGTGTGTGGAATTTCGGAAGTGTCCAGCAGTTGTGCCGTGCGCTATGGCGGACGGGGAGTCCGATAGCGATAAAACTTGGATCCTTTGTGTAGGATCAACCCCACTTAATGTTTCGGTTACTAAAGAAAAGCTTTACGAAAAATTGTTTGGAAACGAGCCCATGCATGTGTTGAAAATCTAGCTTTATTGCAAATAAACCCTAGCCTATCCTTGATATATCCTGTGCATATACTTGCTTGAATCCCCCTCCGTGGATGGGGTTGGACTTGTTGAGTACGTTCGTACTCACCCTTGCTTCGTTACTACAGAGGAAGACCCGGACTTCATCGCCGAAGACCTCGAGTAGAGGTTGTGTCTGCACCCAACGCTGCCTGTGGTGCTGGCCTTTCCAAGATGCTGCTGCTGCCGTGTAGTCCCGAGTGCTGTCTTTTGGCAGTCGCTTGGTTAGCCACTGTTGTTTATTTACTTCTTATCACTGCGTGGCTCTCACGCCCGCTCCCTCGGGAGTTGTACGGTAACTGAATTATCTGTCGAATAAATGTGTTATCAGCCTCCTAGGACTGATGTTTGTATCACATTTAGTCTCTACTTATGTGGGGATGCTTTAGGTGGTATCAGAGTCGTCGTTGGCTGTAGGACGCGACCTTAGGACCGGATTAGCCCTTTTGAGCAAAATAAAAGATTTGCAAAAATTTCTGCCTACCTCTGCTCTATTACAAAACTAATTTATGCCCGAGATCTTTTCCAGATGGCTGAAGAAGGATGGGTTAACAGCCACTGCCTGGAGGAGCCTGGTTTTCCCAGATTGTTGTTTGCCTGCATGGACCGCCTCGGAATCTACGAGCGTCCGGAGTACACCAGCAGGGAATACGAGGACCGCGGAACCCCTCGATGTGAGATGATTATCTACATCGGGCGGAGTAGCCGCTACCCCGACATCCAGCCTTGGAATGTGACTGCCACCGGCTTCCGACACAAGGATACCTATCAAGTGGCAGCCCGGAAGGCCCTCCGTTCCTGTGCCAGATCTATGAGAGGCACATTGGCCGCACTCCGATGAGGTTCTACCCGCCTGTCAAGAAGAACCGCCCGGTTTGGCTGGCCCGGGTTCGGACCTTGGAAGGACGTGGACAGCGCGAGGATGACCCCACTGTGCTACACATGGCTGCCTACCTTCTCACCTTGGATGAGCTCTACGATGAGCAGGCTGCTAAGTTGAAGCAGCAACTCCGTAGGGCCGAGGACGCAGAAATCATGGTGAGGAGGCTTCAGGTGAAGTTAGCCACTGCCGAAGCCCGAGCCGCGGCCACTCAAAGCAACGAGGCCATTGCCGTTGAGGCTCTCAAGGAGGTTGAGGATCGGCACTCCAAGGAGCTGAAGGATGCGCACCTCACCATTCGTGCCAGAAGGAGGATGGTGGCCATCGAGGATGACGAGGCCCCGATCCTCGAAGGGATCCCCATTGCCCCAGGACCCAGTAAGCGGAAGAGCCCGGACGCCACCCCGGCACCACCACCTTCAGAAAGGAACTCCGAGGTGTCGGATGGAGTGGTTCCCGAGACCCCTCCCACGGGCGGGACTCTGTGAAGGATGAGGTGCTGGTCCTCCTCATCCGGTTAGAAGACCACTCAGTCCAGGGAGAAGACTCGCCCCGCGAGTAGTATGCCCAGCCCAAAGTTGCCCAGGGAATGAAGCGGTCATGGTCCGAAGTTTAAGAGTTGCACCCCCCCTTCAGTTGGGTTGTTGTACCTATCGTGTAGTACGTGTTTTGGCCTTATCCCAGAAGTGTTGTACCCCCCCCCATGGCAAAATAAATAAAATCGCTTGTGTTTGTTGCTTGTTAGTCTGTGTGTTTGTCGACAGGAGGTGGATTCTGTCTCTTCGAAAATACGAAATAACCACTTTAAAGATCACTAAAATCCAAATCCCACTCTCATAAAGCCTCACTCAATCTGCAGATGCCGCCCAAGCGTGCCACCAGGACCTCCCCAAGTCAGGCCCATGCCACCCCTAGTGCCGAGAGGCAGCCAGAAAGGCAAGAACCGCCTCCGGCAGTGCTTCCTGAGGAATAGGAAGTGAGCCAGCCAGAAGGAAGGGGAGAAAGCCAAGTGGGAACACAGCAGCCACCACCCCCACCGGTTATTGATCTGGTTCAAGTGATGAACAACCAGACCCTTCTGCTGGAAGCTCTAGCCAACACCGTTACCCGCCATAGGCCCCGCGGACAGAACATGAATGAGAAGTTGACGGACTTCCTTCGGACCAAGCCACCCACCTTTGGCGGGTCCGTCAACCCTCTGGATGCAGATGACTGGCTGCGCGTCATCCAGAGGAAGCTGGAACCATTTGGTTGCGAGGGTAGGGGCAAAGTTCTCTTGGCTGCCCACCAGCTCACTGGAACTGCCCTAGCCTGGTGGGAGAACTACTGCTCTGCCACCCAGGATGCCTCCACTATCACCTGGGATGAGTTCGTGACGGAATTCCGTTGCTACCATATCCCCGCAGCCACCATCAAGCGCAAGGCGGATGAGTTCCGTGAACTCCGCCAAGGAAACAGATCTGTGGAGGAGTACACCTTCCAGTTCATGGAGCTGGCCCGTTATGCTCCAGAGGAGGTGGAAAAGGATGAGAAGAAGCAGGACATGTTCAAGAAAGGCTTGAATGCGGAACTGAGGACCCTGCTCACTCCTCAGATCTACCCCGACTTCAACACCTTGATGAACATGGCCATCTTGATTGAGAGGGCCAAAGCAGAAGAGCGGAGGGACAAAAAGCGCCGGTTCCTGGAGAGCAAGACGCACCAGCAGAACCGATTCCAGAAGCCAAGGAGCTTCGGTCACCCCTTGCCCAGATCCTAAGCTCCCATGCATTACCGTACCCAGTCCCAAGCACCCGGTTCGCACCAGACTGCTGCCCCGTTCAGGAGCCAGGACCCTGCCAAGGCCCCACAGAGCGGCGCCAGCCAAGTCATTGGCAACAGTAGGGCATGCTTCAACTGTAGAGAGCCAGGCCATTTCATTGCCAACTGCCCCTATGCCAACAAGCCAGCAGCATCAGCCTTCTCCAACTCAGTAGCTGGGCCCAGAGCCACATTGTCAAGAGCCAACCGTGTGCCAGTCCGCAGCAACCACAACCCCAGCAACAACAACAGCCAGCAGATGAGGCTGCCCCAGCAATCATTCCGACGAGCCCGCGTCAACCGCATCGGCGCGCAGGAAGCTCGCGAAGCTCAGGGCGTGGTACTCGGTGAGTTTCTAGTCAGCTCAGTCTTGGCAATAGTACTTTTTGACTCTGGAGCATCGCATTCCTTCATATCCTCAAGTTTTGTGGAAGAACACCATATACCTACAGTACTACTAAAGTTACCCCTATTAACCCGGACTCCTGGAGCCGACATTCAGTGTCGACTAGGTTGTTCCCGGGTAAGGATCAATTTAAGTGGGGTAGAATTTCTAGCGGATCTAGTAGTACTTAGGTCTAAGGGGATAGATGTGATTCTTGGAATGGACTGGTTGAGCCTGCACGACGATCATATAGGGTGTGCTGATAAGGTAGTGCACCTGACCAATCGGGATGGTGTGCAAGTGACCTGCCACACTCGAGGAAGTGGCCCATACCCCATGGTGTTTAGCATGGAGACCAAGACCATGGAAGAAGTCCCGGTAGTGAGTGAATACTTGGATGTCTTTCTCGAGGAACTACCTGGAATGCCCCCTGACAGGGACATAGAGTTTGTAATTGACCTCGTCCCCGAAACCTCTCCTATAGCCAAGAGACCCTATAGGATGGCAGCCTCAGAGTTAGCCGAACTGAAGAAACAGTTGGGAGAATTGCAGCAGAGTGGCTTTATTAGGCCTAGCTCATCCCCGTGGGGAGCGGAGCTTCCAAGAGCTGAAGAAGAGGTTGACGACAGCCCCAGTATTAACCTTACCTGATATCCAGCGAGACTTCGTCATCTACTGTGATGCATCCTGATAAGGATTAGGATGTGTCCTCATGCAGGATGGGAAGGTTGTGGCATATGCTTCCCGTCAACTTAAGCCCCATGAGTAGAACTACCCAACCCATGACTTAGAGTTTGCCGCCGTAGTGCATGCCCTCAAAATCTGAAGACATTATCTGATTGGAATAAGTGTGAAATCTACACCGACCATAAGAGCCTAAAGTACATTTTCACCCAGCCCGATCTGAACTTAAGGCAAAGGAGGTGGTTAGAACTGGTAAAGGACTACAACCTAGAAATCCACTACCACCCCGGCAAGGCTAATGTTGTGGTTGACGCCTTAAGCAGAATATCTTATGGACCGCCCGGACCCGAGAATGCCCGCTTACAAGAGGAAATAGCCCGGTTAAATGTGCACATAGTTCTCCAGAATACTAGCCGCAAGCTAAGTGTCCAGCCCACCTTGGAAGATAAAATTCGAAAAGCCCAGAGTTCAGATCAGGAATTAGTAAAAATCCGCAAGCAGACCGGAGAAAATAAAGCCCCGGATTTCAGGGTGGACGACAAAGGGACCCTATGGTACAAGGACAGGATTTGTGTCCCCAAAGACGAAGAGTTCAGGCAGACCATCATGGATGAAGCCCATAACTCGGCATACTCCATTCACCCCGGATCCACCAAAAGTATATGGACTTAAAGCAGAGATACTGGTGGAATGGAATGAAGGTGGACATAGCTCAGTTTGTCGCCCGTTGTGATACTTCCCAAAGGGTCAAGGCCGAGCACCAGAAGCTAGCCGGCTTGCTGCAACCATTTCCTATCCCGGTTTGGAAGTGGGATGAGATCGGCATGGACTTTGTAGTAGGCTTGCCCAGAACTCAGAAGGGAAATGACTCCATATGGGTAATAGTGGACCGACTCACTAAAGTCGCTCACTACCTACCGTACGGACCACTTATGGTGGAGAACGACTAGCTCGACTCTACGTCGACAACATAGTGAAGCTACATGGTGTGCCCAGCCGGATCATCTCGGATAGAGGAACTCAGTTCACCTCTAGGTTTTGGAGAAGTTTGCATAAAGCCATGGGCACCAAATTGGATTTTAGTTCAGCCTACCACCCCCAGACTGATGGCCAAACAGAGAGGGTGAACCAAATCATGGAAGATATGTTGAGAGCGTGTGTCCTCACCTATGGCAAGGATTGGGAACAAAGTTTACCCTATGCAGAGTTCTCATACAACAATAGCTATCAAGCCAGCCTAGGCATGTCGCCATTTGAGGCCCTTTATGGTAGAAAGTGCCGGACCCCTTTGATGTGGTCAGAAGTAGGAGAACGCTCCCTAGTCGGACCAGCTTTCATCAAGGAAGCAGAAGACCGTGTGGCAGAAATCCGAGAGAAGCTAAAGGCCGCACAGTCCAGACAGAAGAGCTACTCAGATAAGAGGAGATGGGAATTGTGCTTCAATGAGGGAGATTTTGTCTACCTCAAGGTTTCCCCGATTCGGGGTACTCGAAGGTTTCAAGTACAAGGAAAACTGGCACCTTGGTATATTGGACCTTACCAGGTGTTAAAAAGAGTTGGAGCCGTAGCTTACCGTATCCAACTGCCTGAGGAAATGTCGGATATACACCCAATATTTCATGTCTCCCAGCTGAGAAAATGTTTGAGAGTACCGGAGGAACAAGTACCGGTGGAACAAGTACCGGTGGAGACAATAGACCTACAAAAGGACCTTCGGTATCAAGAAGTGCCCATCAAGATTTTGGACACCGTCACCAAAAGGACAAGAAATACAGCAGTCTAGATTTGTAGAGTACAATGGAGTAGACATGGCGAAGAAGAGGCCACGTGGGAACGCGAGGACGCGTTAAAGAAGGAATTTCCCCACCTTTTTAGGACTCAGTCGAATCTCGAGGACGAGATTCAATTTAAGTGGGGTAGTTTTGTAACATCCGCAGAAATCACCAACTAAAATCACCTGTTAAAAATCGCTTTCAAAATCTTTTTACCGCTGAGCTCCCGGAAATCGAAAACTTTCCCGGCGATTTCGCCGTCCCGGCACCCAAGCCGACATCCATCATCTTTACCCATGCCCGTAAATCTCGCCGTGTGCCATCGTCAAACCGCCGCGCGCGTGCCGCAATCGCCGCCGGTTCCCCCTCTTTCTTTCTTTGTTTCCTCCCTCTTTCTTTCTTTTTCCTCTTCCTTCTCCTTCTTCTCTCTCCTCCTCTCTTCTTCTTCCTGGCGCCACTCCTCCCGGTTCCTGGCGCCATTTCCTTTGGCCGCCCCCCCCGCCGGCGCATTTACTCCTCCCAGCGCCCACGTCTCCCTGGCACCACGCCGCCCGGCCGCCTCGGGCCTAGCCCCGCCCCGGGCCCCGTGCCGCCTCCCGCCGCCCGGCCGACCCCGCCTCTGGCCCCGCTCCGCGCCAGCCGACCCCGCCAACCCCACCTCCGGCCCCGCTCCGCGCCGCCCGACCCCGCCGACCCCTCCCGC
>NC_028457.1:13189895-13224534 GCF_000263155.2 Setaria italica | reverse complement strand
CCGCGACGCCCTCCTCCGGCGCCCGAGCCCCTACCGCCGGCTCGGCCTGCCCGCCCCCACCCCCATGCCGCACACTGCCGGCCGCCCAGTCCCCCACTGCCGGCCGCCCCTCGCCGGCCTATAAAAAGGGCTGCTCGCCCGGCCTCCCTTGCCACTCCACCACCACCCCAGCTCGCCACCGCCGCCCGTGCGCCACCGCCTCCCGCTGCCGCCTGCACGCCGCCGGCCGTCGCTCCCCATCCTCGACCCCCAAGGTGAGGGGCAAAACGGAGCCCCCTCCTCTCCCTCCGCCTCCCCGCCCCTCAGCTCGCCGCCGGCAAGGCCCGGCCGGCCGGCCACTGCCGGTCAACCCCTCCCTCTCTTCCTCTCCAAGTTCCTGGAGAAAGGGATAAAATGAACCGGATTTTGGATCCGACCCCCACCTTTTCCCAAATTACCAATAAGTCCTTCCACCACTCTCATAATCCTATTCGCGGATAAGCCCCTCCACCTCCAAAATTATTTACAAATAGGTCCCTAGTTTATTACAAATCAGTCCTAAACCTCCTGTTTAAGCCCCTAATTCATGCTTAACCCAGCATTTCATGCACCAAACTTCCTCCAATTGATCCCAAATTTCACCACTTCATCCTCCAGAATACTTTCGCCGATCCATATCCAAATTTCCCAAAAATAATCTTTCTACCTATTTTTCGTTCACGTTTTCTGTTCGGAGCTCACGGTTAAAAACCGATCTTTCTTTTATTTATTTGTGTGTCCGTTTGTTTGTGCCGTAGATCGCGGATTGCCCGAGGAGGATCCCGAGGAGGAGGTTGACCGCGAGCCCGAGCCCGAGGACCAGCAGCACGAGCCGCAACTCCCAGAAGGCTTTGAAGACGGCAAGTCCAATCTCACCCTTTGATGCATACTTAATACCTAGTTTTTCAAACACAACCTATTGGCCTGTTTTACAAAATGCATATTATTTCATTGCAAGACATGGTTGGATAGCCATCCCTTGATTGTTATGAACATTCCTTGTTACCCTATGGTTGTCTCTAAATATGACTCGCTCTATTTAGCCGAGAACCACCACTAGAATGCTTAGGAAATTGCTACTTGACTACCAACATTATTACAATGGTGTTTTCGGAAAATAAATGTGTGTGTGTGTGCAAGTGAGAAAAATGGCTTTTTGCGTTCAAGGGAAAAGCATGTGTAGACAGGATGGATGGGTATTCCTTGTGTGGGATGCCAGGGTGTTGTGCTCGTACCTTGGTGGTTGAGCAATGTCGGGAGATATCCATCTTGTCGTGATTAAGGACCGAGTTGATGTGTCATCTTGCCTAATTCAACCATCGTGCAACCACTCGACCGTTGTATGGGCAACGGCTTAGCATAAATCCCACTAGCTGAACTGTTAGTCTTCAGGGGTGCTGGTGAGCAACGGGAGCCCATGGAAAAGGAGTAAGATCTTGGTGACTTAGGTCCCGGTTACGGTCTCGTGGATGAGCCGTGAACCCCTTGGGTGCTTCCGTGAGGGCTAGCCAGTCTTAGCTAAGGTGGGTAATTGCTTTGTTAGGATCTGCACCGGCACTAAGGT
The DNA here is from genome assembly GCF_000263155.2 of Setaria italica. Classification (NCBI taxonomy): domain Eukaryota; kingdom Viridiplantae; phylum Streptophyta; class Magnoliopsida; order Poales; family Poaceae; genus Setaria; species Setaria italica. The sequence continues at coordinate 13,222,952 of NC_028457.1, read as the reverse complement.
GATCGTGTTGCGGTACCCTACTTGTAGGAAAAGTGTACAACCTCTGCAGAGTTAAAACCTATCCGGGTAGCCGTGTCCACGGCATTGGATGAGTTACGGCTTGGTCATATAACTAGCAGTCTTGCCAGTGACCCCGCCGCTCGCCGCCGGCGGGGCTGCGGTCCGCCCCGCAGGGGCGGGCAACACCCGCGGCGCCTTCTTGGGCGCCAGCTGCGGGACGAGACCTCAAGGGGCGGCGCTGCAAAACAATCAACAAGCATCAGCAAAAATGAACACAATGTATGGAAAGGAACGAGATTCGCGAGGAAATTCAGCTCACGTTCCCCCAGTGCAAGGGTGGCGCGCGCGCTTCGCCTCCAGGCCGGACGCCGACCCCGGGGTATCCGGCAACGGCCGCTTATCGCCGCTCCTCTGCTCCCGGGCCGCAGGCGCAGGGACGGGGGTCAGCTCCGTCGACCTCCGGGGGGCGCTCCGCGCCGACCCCCGGGGCGCGGCCCCAGAACTCTGCGGGGCCGGGTCCCGGGCAGGCGGCTTGCCCGCCTCGTCCCCCGTGGCCATTTGGGAGCGCGCCTCCCGGATAACAAGCGCGCTCGACCGGGGGGACAGGATAAATTCCTCCTCCTCCTCCTCTTCATCCTCCTCCTCATCGTCATCATCGTCATCGTCGTCATCCGACACGACCTGTCCCCGCTGCCGCTGCTGGAACTCCTTGGCGGCCCTCTTCTTCTTCTTCACCGTCTCCTTGTCCTTGCGTTGCTTTTGCTTCTCGGCAAGGAGACGGTTCTGCCGCCGCCGCTCGGCATCCTTCGGCACCGGCAGGCGCGAGTCGACGACCCGGGTCATGCTACCCTACAAACACAAAAAGCCCCGCGTCAGAACGGCGAACCAAGAAACGCGAGAAAAAGAAATGGGAGCACAAAATCCTTACCAGGTCAATGAAATTCTCGTCTGGGCGCATCGGAGGGTGGCCAGGCACCGGGTAATCGGCGTCCTTGTCCTCCAGCGCCTCCCGGATCCGCTGCCGGATCTCAGAGGTGGCGAGCGCACCCGTCGCGAGGACGGTGCCATCGGTCGGAGCGCCGGGGGTCATGTCGGCAAGCGAGCGGACCCGGAGCATCAGCGGCGCCACCCGCCGGGCGTGGTACGCCCCGATGACTCCGGCTCTGGTCAGTCTCCTCCCCTTCAGGTGCTCGATGGCCTGCAGCAGGTCGGAGATCCGCTTCTTCTCCTTCTCCACTGGGCCGTACGCCCACACCTCTGGCGCCACCTCAATAATGCGGCCGGTGAACTCCGGCAAGGGGGAGTTGGAGTAGTTCTTCACGTAGAACCACTGCTGGTGCCACCCCTTGTGGGAGATCGCGATCTTCATCGCCATGTACTCCTTGGCGCGAGTATGGTGGAGGTGGATCCCGGCGCACCCTATCGGCACCGGGGACGACCGCTGCTGGCTCCCCTTCTTCTCGGCCTTCTGGTACAGGCTGATCGTGAAGAAGTACTTCCACAGCGAGATGTTGGGCTCGATGCCCAGGAACCTCTCGCACAGCGCAATGAACGCCGTGATGTGCTGAATCCCGTTGGGGTTGAGGTGCTGCAACTCAAGCCCATAGTAATGCAGGAGCCCGCGGAAGAAGAGGCTCGGCGGAGTCGCGAACCCCCTGTCGTGGAAGTGGGCGAAGGAGATGACATAGCCGGTGGGCGGTGTCGATGCCTCTTCCATCTCCGGAAGCTCCCACTCATCCACCTCCGTCCTCTCGCAGAGGAGGCCTTTCCTCACTAGGCCTTCGGTGCGCGTGGGGCCGAAGTGGGAACGCGCCCAGGATCCCATCGCCGGAGGGAGAAGAACTCAACGGGGGATGGGGAGAAAGGGTGCGGTGCTGGGTGGAGGAAGACGAAGCGGGCGCAGAAAAGCTAAGGGCGTGCGAGGAGACGAAAAGGCTTGAAGGCAGATGGCGGGCGAAACCAACGAGGCAAAGTTCTCGTTTTATAGGGAAGGCGCGAGGGAAGCAGATCATACGCTCCTATCGCAATAAATGCAGCGCTAGGTACGCGCCCGTCACGCCCGCTCCCTTTTCGGAAACCGTGCACACGATCTGCAGTGGAAACATCCCCTCCTCCCTTGATTCGCGGGTCGGCACCTTCCATCGCTTCATTTTCCGGAGGATAAGCGCACGACGTCTCCCACGTCCGGCCCAAGGCGCTGCTTCCTCCATGTCCGGCCCAAGACGCGGCCTCCCTCCACGTCCGGCCCAAGGTCCACCAAAAGGTAAGAAAGGGATACGGGCTAAAAACGCCCCTACGGCCCATTACGATCCAGGAGTTCGAAGGTTGGCCCGCCACGGGTTCGACAACCGCTCCAGGATACCCCCGAGCGAGGGGTGAGAGGAGATGGGTCCGCAAGCGACCATCACCCGGGCGCGCGATAGCCTAGGGCGTCTCAATCTCACATTCGAGTCCGGACCGGCATCAAAGTTCATGGTTTTCCCCCGAAGAAAGGCAACGAGCCCCCAGATCCGACCGAACGGATTCGGGAACTATATGAACTAGCCGATCGGAGCCTGGGGTACGCCACCAGCTTGGCCCAAGCCGGACCCCCCCCCCCCCGAACGGGGACCGGGACCCCACTCGAATTCGCCCGCTAGCAGCTCAATGAGCACCACGGTTCGTCCGACGAGGATAGCATGGCACGGCTCGTCCCCTCCGTCCCAGCGAACGGACGCTTGAGGGGTAACGTAAAGTCGACCTAGCCTCCCGACCGGCCCCCTGCAACACGCGGGGGCTCGGGGGCTGGCCTCGCAACCAAAGGCCACACGGGTGGTCTCGACTTAAAGACTCTCAAACGGAAGGGAACGACCAGAAATCCTCCCACTCCGAGTTGCTCACAAAGATGCATCGCCTGGTCGACCCCCTCGGTCAAGATGCGCAAACAACACCTCCTGTCCCGGATCAACTGCGAGCACCCCCTACGGGCAATGACAACAACCTCTGGAGGAGCGTCCCCGCTCCACCACAGGCTCGGGGGCTACTGTCGGGGGAAAATATTAACGACCTTTCGAAGCCCATGGAAACAACAAGACACAAAGGCCCAGGCCCACCTAAGGGAACAACGACTGCCGTCAGCCCAACATGGGAGGCGAGAGCCACGCTCCATCTCGCCCGACCTTATGCCCCGGAGTCAGGCGCCCCCGACCCCCGGAGGACCAAGCTCCGCCACGCCCGACCGCGGGCCTAGGGTCGGGAGCGTCCGATCCCCCGCCACTGGTCTCCGCCTCGCCCGACTCCAGGCTTAAGGGGTCGGGCTAGCCTGGGCTCTCCAGACCAGAATCCGCCTCGGGCGCGGATCCTGTGGGTCCCCCTATCGGTCTCGCCATAAATGCGCCGCAGAGTTGTCAGGGAGGAGGATATCCGCGCCCCCACGCAATCCGCCGCAAGTACCCATGCGCGGCCACACAGTACTTGCTACAGTAGCTGCAACCTCCTCTGATTGGCCACAGGGCACTCATGGCCTGCACCGCCCGGAGCAGGAGGAGGCCTCGCCCGTTCTCGTGCCCCGCGCGCCCGGCGGCAGAGATGCGACGTCCGCTCTCCGCAGGCCATCAGCAGGATGGCGGGATCCCCCGCCTCCCCTAACGGACACGGGGGTCACGACGAAATGTCATCATCGCGCCCGGTGGTTACAGTCGCCGAGGAAGCCATCGACAGGACGCAACGGTGGCCACCTTCTTTCGGCAAACACGCCGGTGGAAGCCGAAGGCCGGCGTGGACACCGGCGACCTGGGAACTTGGTTCCCCCTTCGTGTTGTATTTTTACCTAGTTATGTTTATCTCTTTACTGCTCCCCACACTCGGTCTCACCTGTAACCCCGGTGATCTCCTTACGCTATAAAAGGAGAATTGGGGGCCTGAGACAGGGGGGCTCAGAGGACAACTCAGAGACAACAGACACTCCCTAGCACACAGAACACTCTGATCCCAGCTTGAGGATCAGCGCATGCCTAAGGGACCTGGGATCAGCTCCCTCTCTCGCACCCCTGTAACCCCTACTACAGAACCCCGCGTGGGCAACACGAGAAGCTCCTGACACTGGACGTAGGGTATTCCTTTGCCCAAACCAGTATAAACCCGTGTCTCCCGCGCCACCATCTTAAGCCTTAGGCGCATAAAAGAAATTTACTAGTCTAAGTCTTGATCCGCTAATCTTGACCAACATTTAGTACCGAGCAATAACACCAACATTTAGTACCGGGCGGTGTTATTGGCCGGTATTAAAGGCCTCTCCACGGGTTACTTCCAAAGGAAAATCATATCTAACTTTATCAAATCTGTTGTGTAGGTGAGATGGTAAGAAAGGTTCGTGCGAGGCTTGAGGTCGTGGTTTTGAATCCCATGTACCGCACATGCGCATATTCCGCGTGAAATTCGCGTGATTTGTGACTATGCTCGTGTGCAGGGGCCTCCCTCATCAATTTTTTTCTTTGTTTTTTGGGTGCAAAGCCGTCGGTCTGGAGCCCGCTGCTAAAGGGGGTTACTGACCGGTACTAATGGTCGATTCGCCAGTAGTAATTGAAGCAAATCTAACACTTTCTTGAGTACTGAATGAAGTTAATTTTCGCAAGATTGCATATTAAAACTGGTTTTAGGCCGCATAAACAACCCCTAGATGATTTAATCCAAATATATATGACAGCATCAAAGAAGAAATTGATCGGTTACTAAAAGCTGGGTTTATTCGGCCATGTAGATATGTGGAATGGATTTCTAACATTGTGCCTGTTGAAAAGAAAATACTGGTAAAATTAGAGTGTGTATTTACCTTAGAGATTTAAATAAGGTAACTCCTAAAGATGAGTATCCTATGCCTATAGCCGATATGTTGATCAATGATTCTGCTAGTCATAAATGGATTAGTTTTTTGGAGGGGAATGCTGGTTATAATCAGATCTTCATGGCTGAGGAAGATATGTCTAAGACAACTTTTCATTTCCCTAGTTTTGTTGGTTTATTTGAGTGAACTGTTATGACTTTTGGGTTGAAAAATGCTGGTGCTACATATCAACATGTTATGAATTTAATTTTTCATGATCTGTTGGGTATTGTGTTGGAAATATATATTGATGATGTGGTTGTTAAATCGGATGGGTTTGATGATCATTTAGCCGATTTACGATTAGCTTTTGAAAGAATGCGATGGTATGGGTTAAAGATGAATCCACTTAAATGTACTTTTGGTGTGTTGGCTAGCAAGTTTTTGGGTTTCATAATACATAAGCATGGTGTAGAGATTGACCCTAAGAAAGTGGAGTCAATTAAAAAATTGGAGGAGCCTAGATGTAAAAGGGATGTACACAAGTTATTAGCCCATGTATATTGAATGAATCAATGATAACGTTAAATAGGAACGACCATCTGTCATTATAGTTGTCATTGTTTTTTTTATTTGGTCCTCTAATGATATTGAAGTCACCACCTATTAGTATACTAATAGGTAAGGTTTCCTTCGTATACAATTGGACTAACTCGGTAAGGAAAACTTCTTTAAACTCATGTTGTGCAGCCCCATATACTGATACTAGATTCCATTTGAAATCACTCTCTTTATTTCTAACTTTGAATCTAACAAAATTGTCACCTTCCTCTATTTCCCCAATATCAAAAGTCATAAGGTTCACCCCTGAAAGCATGCCACCAGATCTTCCAATAGGAGGTTTACAATGCCACAAGAAATCTTTCCCAGCACAAAGGTTATTGAGAAAAGAATCTGAAAACGTACTCCTACCAGTCTCCGATAAAGCAATAAAATCCAGCCCCTTTTCTTTGGTAAGATCATTCAGAAATTTATGTTTCTTATGATCACCAAGCCCATTGCAATTCCAAAATATACCTTTCATTTTCTCAGATCACACTAAGGATTCAAACTGATTTCCTTCCTCTACTAGATTTCTTTTTGTTTGTTTCTTCTTCCTAGTAGAGCTTAGATTCTTAAAACTTGATGAGACTGGTAGATCCAAATCACCATCCTCATCAATTATACCCTCAATTAAATCCCCACATACGTTATTTAAAGCAAGGAGATCAAGCTCTTCCTCATTTTCGGATTGAAAATTAATGTGACTAGATACATCTGAATTATATACTACCGAATCACACAACCTCTCTGACTCCAAATTCTTTAGTAACAAAACAGAACTATTCCTAGCCACAATATTCGACCCCATGGAAACCCCAACACTACAAATATTTTTGCAAATAACCATCATCATGAAAGGAATTGAAAGAAACTTTTGTGATGTCAATACCTTTGGATTTTGGCTCTTCTAAATTCTTCTTCGCTTTAAGTTTTGCCGCTCTCACCAAAAAGTCTTGGTTATTGACTGATGCATTTCTTTTGCTAGATCTCGAGGGTGTGATTTTCTCAATGGCATTGGCGTGCAACGAGTCCATGGTGGCTGCCTTAGCTGCACCTTTGTCCCCCAATGTTGGCAAAGGTGTGGCTGTCCAAGTATTACTGCCATCAGTACTAGGACTAAGGACCACTACTGTTTTATTTTTTCCGCTGATTTTTTCAGAGCTACCATCTCCAGATGCAAGCACTTCACCATTGGTAACATTTGCATTAATCAAGCATCCATGCTACCCTTCTGATCACTATTTTTTCCTTCATTTGGTTTGCCTTTTTTTGATTCACCATCACTATTACCTTCATTTTCAGGGTCTAAATCCATGTTGATAGGAATTGAATTGTTTGCCATGTCCTCTTTCTCCACTCTGAATTGTAGCTCATAAACATATTCCCCAATTACCATCTCGATCAGATCTGGTACAAGGTCAGGGTTAAATACTGCTACCTGTAACCTCGCAACTCCATGTTTTTTTGAATCTCATGTCCACCATCTTAGTCACTCCCAAAATGGAGCTGACTGACCAGATGATAGCAACCTCCTCTCTCAATTCCTGAGGAAGCCCACGAAATTGAACCCAACACTTTGGAATCTCATACTTGAGTGTTGAATATTATTTAACGCGGATATTATTTAACCGTAATTATTGGTTATAAGCAATAAAAACTCAGCACAATAAAATCTCCCTCGCTACAATTCCGCAAACATAAGGACCTGTTTGGTTGCACGGGACTAAAGTTTATTCCCTTCATTTTAGCCTCTTTTAGTCCAAACTTTCAAACAGAGGGATTAAAGGGTTTAGTCCTCTAATGCTTAGTGGGTAACTAAATGGGACTAAAGGTCCAGGAGGACAACTCCTGCCTCTCATTATTGCCTCGTTTCCCACCTCTTCAGAACCCTCCGCGCATTTATTAGGGATATTTTGATTTTTATTCATATGCTTCAATGTCTTTGGAACCAAACTGGATAGGATAGGCATTAACAATACCTAAATGTGCCTACCACCAACCTTACCGCATTCCGACGATGGCGACGCGGCCACGCGTTTCGGCGGCCCCTCACCCCCGTCCCCCAGCAATCGGTGTCGGCACCTCCGCGGCGGCGTATCTGAGTGAGTAGTGCAGCGGCGGTCAACAGGCGACTGCAGATCCAAATCCAGCAGCTGATGGCGACGGGTCCCCTCCAAAGCAACCGCAGCTCATGCCCATCCGCCGAAATTGTCCACGTGGCGGTGGACGTCCTCTCCGCAGTTGAGCTTTCGGTTTGAAGGTTTTGGTGGGGGAGCGGCTGGTGCCCTCAACCTCCACGCATTGCAGTGCAGCTGCTGTGGAGGACTGAAGGTGGCGGCGCGCGACTCGCAACTCTGTTGTTCAGTCTAGAAAAGTTCAGGAATTCCAGTGACAACTGACAAGCAAACGAGTTTCGGTGTTAGCAAGAAATAGGATATTTTTGAAGTTTCTGAATTTCATGTGTTTGCCTATGGATATTTGAGAATTGAGAATGAGTTTGAGCTTGCAGGAAACAAGCAGAGGAATGTGCCAAGGGAGCTCCCAAATCAAATAAGGGTAATTATTTGAAGTTATATGTGTTTGTTCAATTATGATCGCATCATTGTATGTATTGTATATTCAGAACCCTCAGCCAAACCAGTAAGGTTTCAAATATTTGTTATTGATCTAGGCCACTGCACAAATCATATTCAGAATCAGCTACGCATCTTATTGTTTGAGAAGTATTTACTACTTGTTTTACACAAATATACTCCCATTTTTATCCATGTGACTGAAAACTGCTGGGGCAATGGCATGATTCAGGCATGTACCACGAGGCCTTCGATGCAGCCGGAAGCTTGGAGTATATGGGTATGTTACGGATTGACAAGTCTTTTTTCACTTCAGCAATTTGCTTTCCGGGAAAGAAGTTTAAAATTTCTGAACTGAAGGTCATACAAGTTTTTTTCCCTTCGGTCCAACAATTTGCACTGTTGAACTAAATGATTCGACAACACTGACTACTTCTTGCTATAGTAAAAATTATCAATCTTTAGTGAGCATGAACTTAAAAAGTAGCATAGATGAAGTATTTTCAGTGATACTAGCAACCATCCATTACTGTGAAGTTCACTTTTCATTTAATGGAGAAGTGAAGCAAGAAGCTTGTTTCTCTTAATGTGTGTGAAACTTATTCTGTTTCATCTGGAATCTAGTTGACATAATTATTGATGTATTTCACAGTTCTGCTGCTAGGACTCAACTTGAGCGAACCTGAACACAATAGGAGCAAGATGGAATATCCTTGCTGCCTTTTTAGATGCACAGGTTGTTGCTACACTTTGGTTCAATAATTATGAAGTGAAGTAGTAATATTAGCAATCAGTAGTTGCAATACCAAAGGAGAAATTTTCAAACCGTATATATATTTCTAAACCATCTCCCCAGTAGTAATTTCTTTTTTTTTTTGGAGAAGTATTTTTAAATAGTGTACAAGTAATTTCCAGATGATAATATTCACTATTGGAAGTAATTTCTAGAAGTAATGATTGGAGTATTCTTTCAATATTACATTCATCTGCTGCTCGATTTGTTTGGCTTTTGCCACATGGTCAATGTGAAAATTACTTCTTTTATGTCCAATTCACTGGATGTGTTGAGCTGATGCTGTCTCGTTCAGAGTTACTTCTTCTGCACGGTCATTGCGAAAATACTTCAATGGATATTGCTTCTTCCTGTTTTGAAAATTACTTCCACCTGCGGTAGGATGCTGTGTGGAGGGCAACATCCACCTGCGGTAGGGCATGGTACGACGCATCAGTGACCAGTTGGAAATTGATGGTGCCCCACTGAATTTGCAAGCATACAAGATGGTTTTTTTTATAAGGAGCATATAAGATGGTTGATTGGCTAGATGATACTTCTATTGCCGATCATCTTGTTTGTTGTAGTATACTGGATGTTCGTGTTCAATTAAATACCAAAACATACACGGCACAGTTAAGTATATCAAATAATTACTCCTGCGTTAATTCGAATGATAGTTGATCCCTTTTCATAGTTTCCATTGTGTACCTGCGAGTATGATAGTTGAAATCCAACAAGAAATGCTTGCCTGGGATTTCTCCATTATTTAATTAGGGGATAGTATTTCTGTATTAACCAGAAGTAAAAACAAAACAACTTTTTATTCTTTTCTGAGATAATTAGGGAAATTATTTCTCTGTTGTCTTATCATTACCCTTTTGAGATGACTGGGAGTAATTATCCATGAGAATGGAATTTATAAATTACCAAGAAGTAATATTTGATAAGATAATTACTTGTACTGCAAATGATATTTCTATACCGGTTGATATTTCTATACACCGGTAGAAAACGGACCTTTAGTCCCGGTTAGTAGGAGTCAAATCTCCCGAAAAGCCATCCGGGATTAAATGTTTGAGACAAAATGGGAGGGGGGGTCCTTTAGAACTAAAGACCCCCTTTAGTCTCGGTTGGTGTCACCGCTCCACTTCCTCCGCTCGTCCCGCTCCGCTTCCCACGCGCCCCGCCGGCCCAGCCTCCAACCGTCCTGCTCCACTTTCTCCATGCGCCACCTTCGCCTCCCCTGTTCGGCCTCGGCCTTCGCCGCCGCCTCCCCCACGCGCCGCCTCCGACCCGCCGCCGCCCCGAGCCGCTGCCTCGGCTCCCCCACGCACCGCCCCGCCCCGCGGCCACCTCGGCTCTGCGCACCCGGGCGCTCGCCTGCGTGGGAAGAAGAGAGGATAAGGAAGGAGAGGATAAGGAAGAAGGAGGGAGGGAGGAGAGGATAAGGAAGAAGGAGGGAGGCAGCAGAGTACCTGTGCGCTGTGTGGAGGAGACCCTATGCTGCCGATTTATTTTCTGAGAGAGAGATCGAGGAGGTGGAGGGGTGGAGGGAGGGGACGGAATGAGGGGACGGCTCTTTTTTCCCGGTTGGAAACACCAACCGGGACTAAAGGGGGGCCTTTAGTCCCGGTTGGTGTTTCCAGCTGGGACTAATGTTTTAGTCTCGGTTGGAGGGGGGGTCTTTAGTCTCGGTTGGTGTTTCCAATCGGGAGAAAAGGCACCTCAGAGCCACTAGCCTTTGCAACCAAGACTAAAGGGGCTCTTTAGTCCCCGTTGGTGATCCCTCCACCAGTGCTTGAGTTTTAGTGCCGGTTAGTGAACCTTTAGTCACAAGCTAAATATTAATCGGGATAAAAAGGATGGATGTGTCGGGACCACTCCCCGGACCCACGAGTAGGCCTTGGGCGGCCCACTATGGGACGTACTCGGACGTGATCAGAACAAGGATGGGCGTATCCTACTCGGACTAGTCTTGTATGTTTATGGAAAACTACTCGGACGATACCGAGTAGAATTCTGTAATAGTACCCGACTAGGACTCAGACTTGTATACCTGCCCTCCCGGGTATATAAGGCCGGGCAGGGACCCCCCTCAAAACAGATCCTTCAGGACCAGAACATACATCAATACAAACCAACACACAGGACGTAGGGTATTACGCGATCTAGCGGCCCGAACCTGTCTAAATCGTGTTCCTTGCGTCACCATTGATTCCTTGATTCTCGACGACCCTTACTGCATAAAAGACCACCTAGGGTACCCCCTAGGCGGGTTGCCGGTCTAAAACACCAACAGCTGGCGCGCCAGGTAGGGGAGCTCGTCGAGTTTCTCAGCGAGAACTCAATGGCAAAAGTCATCATCAGGCCCGTCTTCTTCATCGAAGCCGGCGCCACCTTCATTTTCGGATCCTGGCTCTGCATCGCCGAAGGCTCGGGATCGTTCCGGCGCCAGATCGTCGACTCTTAGGAGAAGAAACCGGTAGAACTAACCAGAAAAAATCAAGATCTCAAAGTCAAGCTCAAGTTCGACTACACGTCGGATTTGACATCGCCTCGCACCACTCCAACGTCTCGCCAAGGGTTGGGCTCCGCCGACCCCAGCACTCAGGGTCGGGCGAGGCAGAGCCTTCCTCGAGGTCGGGAAGGGTTAGGCTCTGCTGACCCCAGGCCTCGGGGTCGGGCGAAGTGGAGCTACCCTACCACAGGGCCAGGCTCTCCCGACCCCAAAACTCGGGGTCGGGCGAGGCGGAGTTCCACTCGGGGTTGGGCGAGGCGGAGCTACTCCCTCACAGGGTCGGGCTCGGCCGACCCCTGGACTCAGGGTTGGACTCGCCTCGGATTCGGCAGCCCCAGTCAGCATCCAAATCAGTTTCGACTTCAAAGCGGCTCCCGCACAGACTTCGCAACACGACAAAAGCCTATCAAGATTCTCTTGCTCGAACCCGAGTCGAACTCGGGCACGATGAGGACGTTGACTCCGACTCACCCTACTCTCCAGAAATACCATTATCCGGTCCAGCCCAAGGGTTGGTAATAACTTCGACGCCACAAGGCAGACTCGTCCATTGGCCGGGATTGCGACCATCTTTTCTCGACCGTGGCTACGACTCGCACCTCGTCGCCCATATAGACGACCTGCCATTTCAAGAAGGCGTCCCACTTATATCCAACCACGAAGGAAGCTACACAAAGATTGCTACATCAAGTTCAGGGAGCTACTACCCAGACAGGGAGATTCTTGTTATTACTCAGAATAACAATCCGGGTACTAGCCAGAACAGAACTCCCAGACGACTAGCACAAATCGACAACATCTCTGAAGATGAATCCACATCCGACAATGAAACTCCCGAACAACGCAACCAACGAAGGGCGCGCAATACCACTCGAGCTGAGCGTCGACAATCGATGGCTACAAATATCCCTATCACAAATCTTGAACGGGCTTTCAACGCAGTTCAGGCTCAGGAACACAATACTCCACTCGCGGCTATCGCTTCAATCAACCTTTTGACGACACTGATGCCTCAAGACAAGGATAACGCAGCCACAGCTCAACTCGTGCAGCGTGGCAACGGACTAATCGCACAACTCGCGGAGCAAGCTTACAAGCTGCTTGATGAAGAATCACCAATCCCGTCCGTTCCCCGCATTACAGATGGAAGCAGGGGGGCTGCAGATAAAAATGTCGCTCCGCGAAATGATGATGTAGTCAACCAGCCTCGGCAACACAGCCAAGGTCCAAGCAAGCATAAAGCTCCTACTCGACAGAAGGATGTAGGTGAAGCCAGCTGCACCAACTCGGTTAAAAGTGTTCGCCCTGCTCGGAAGAACCGCGAGATGTCCAACATCAGCGATCTACGAGAAATCCTCAATAGTCGGCGCGAGCGGGAAGTCGACAGCTACAACCACTTTCCTGCTTTCACAAACCGGGTAATGAAAACAAAATTACCCGAAAAGTTCAAACCGACTGGCATTACTAAGTACGATGGCAAGCAAGACCCAGTTCAATGGCTACGCTGTTACTCGCTAGCCGTCCAAGCAGTCGGGGGTAACAACGACACCAAAGTCATTCACTTCCCCATATGCATGGAACCCGCACCACTGACCTGGCTCGAGTCACTCAAACCCAAGTCCATTGACTCCTGGGCAGACTTGACAAAGGCTTTTACCAACAATTTCGCTGGCTCCATGGCTATACCAGGCAACAAGATTGACTTACAACAAATTAAGCAGAGAGAGGGCGAAACCCTGCGCGACTATCTACGACGGTTTTTCGAAAAGAAGGCTACCATAGTAGACATCTCCGAAGCAGACGTCATCGAGTGTTTCCAAAACGGACTCTACGATCGACGAACGTACCAAGACTTCGGTCGCCGACGGCCAGCCGATGTCAAAGAACTCAAGCTCATGGTGCAACAGTGGGCTGATGAAGAAGACAAAGAACGTGAACGGTTCGGTTCCCACCGTAACCGCGGACGCGACAACACCCACAACAATGACACAGATAGAACTCGTGATAATGATGCTCAGAATTCCTATACGGGTAATCATAGTCGCAAAAGGAAGCCCGATAACACTGTTGCTGCTATGACCAGCTCCGGGAAAGAGGGATAGTGCAGAAACGATGACGGACCAACCTTCACGGAGCTACTCAAAAAGCAGTGCCCATGGCACCCGACCAGCAAGCACTCCGCATTGGACTATTACAGCATGCGCCGAGTCATGCAAGATTTACCAGCACCACCAACTCCTGAAGAGTACGCCAAAAATAGAGACAATGGTAAAAACAAAGCCCGCAACGACGAAGATGAAGATGGTGATTTCCAACCAGCCTCGAAAACCGTCAACGTCATTTTTGGTGGCATCCCTGGCATAGCATCCAAGCGAGCCAACAAACTCGTACTCAGGGAGATCATGGCCATCGAGCCAACGGACCCCACACCGCTAAAATGGTCGGAAGTTCCAATTTTTTTCAGCAGAAAGGATCAATGGACAAAATTTTCAGAACCCAGCCGTTTCCCACTAGTCTTGGATCCAGTTGTGGCAGGTTCCAAGGTAACCAAAGTACTCATCGATGGCGGGAGCGGTCTCAACGTTATCTTCGCCAAAACATTAAGGAAAATGTACCTCGACGTCACGGACATGCTTACTCCAACGGATTCACCTTTCTACGGCATTGTGCCTGGAAACGCAGCCATACCATTGGGTCAAGTTATCCTCCCGATCACCTTCGGAACTAAAGAACATTACCGCCCGAGTACATCAGATTCGAGGTCGCCGACTTCAAGACTTCTTATCACGCCATACTCGGACGGCCAGCACTTGCCAAGTTTATGGCCATACCACATTATGTCTACCTGGTTCTCAAGATGCCAGGTCCCAAAGGAGAGCTCACGCTACGAGGAGATCTCCGGAGATCCTATGAGTGTGACACCGAAGCCGTGGAAATTGCTTCAACTACTCAATCTCCTAGTCCCATGCAGCAAGTCTTCACAGCTTCAAAGAAACTCCATCCAACTGAACTCGAGATCCCGGAAAACAAGCCAGGCTCCACAAAGGTGAAACCCGCCAGCGAGCAAGACTTCAAATCGATCGACCTCCAGACCGGAGATCCTTCCAAGACAGCCCTGATCGGAACAGGGCTGGATCCTAAATAGGAACTCGCGCTCGTCAGTTTCCTTCGGGCTAACCACGATATCTTCGCTTGGAAGGTGGCTGACATGCCAGGTGTGCCCAAGGAACTGATCGAGCACTCCCTCAATGTTGATCCAAAAGCTACTCCAAAACGGCAACGACTACGCCGGTTTGCTCAGGACAGACGCGACGCCATCAAAAAAGAACTAGCCAAGCTACTCGCGGCAGGATTCATCAAGGAAGTCTTCCATCCTGACTGGCTTGCCAATCCTGTGCTTGTTCGCAAGAAAAACAACGAATGGAGAATGTGTGTCGACTACACCGACCTCAACAAACATTGCCCAAAAGACCCTTTTGGGTTACCCAGGATCGATCAAGTGGTCGACTCCACCGCTAGGTGCGCCTTGCTCTGCTTCCTCGATTGCTACTCCGGCTATCATCAGATAAGCCTCAAAGAGGAAGATCAAGCCAAAACAGCGTTCGTCACGCCCTTTGGAGCTTTCTGCTACACAACAATGTCCTTCGGACTAAAGAATGCAGGAGCAACTTACCAAAGGGCCATACAGATGTGCTTTGAAAAGCAACTTCATCGCAATATCGAAGCTTATGTTGACGACGTCGTGGTCAAAAGAAGACACCGGGAGGAACTCATCGCCGACTTGGAGGAAGCTTTCTCCAGTCTCCGCGCTTTCCGATGGAAACTCAATCCTACTAAGTGCGTCTTCGGAGTACCTTCCGGCAAACTTCTCAGGTTCATCATTAGCCATCGCGGCATTGAGGCCAACCCGGAAAAGATATCTACCATCATAAACATGCAGGCACCAGCCAGCATTAAGGATGTGCAGAAACTCACAGGCTGCATGGCCGCTCTCAACCGGTTCATCTCGAGACTTGGAGAACGGGGGTTACCCTTCTTCAAGCTTCTCAAATGCCAGGACAAGTTCACATGGACGGAAGAGGCAGAGAGGGCACTTACACAACTCAAAGACTTTCTGTCAAAGCCTCCTGTACTCACTGCTCCCTCGCCGAACGAGGACTTGCTCCTATACATCTCCGCTACTACTCATGTCGTCAGCACGGCAATAGTAGTCGAATGGTCTAAACCAGGCCACGCTTACAAGGTCCAACGACCTGTCTACTTCGTCAGTGAAGTACTCTCGGACTCCAAAACTCGGTATTCACCGATACAAAAGTTATTATATGCTATCCTGCTCACCTCCCGGAAGCTGCGCCATTACTTCCAAGAGCACAACATCACAGTCATCTTCGACTTCCCGCTTGACGAAATTCTCCATAACAGAGATGCCACGGGTAGAATCTCCAAATGGGCAGTCGAACTCGGGGCTCTTATTTTGAGCTTCAAGCCAAGGACTGCCATCAAGTCTCAAGCTTTGGTCGACTTCATACCCGAGTGGACCGAAAATCAAGTTCCAACTCCAGTCGAACGACCAGAGCATTGGGTAATGTACTTCGACGGATCCCTCAAACTTGAAGGGGCTAGCGCAGGCATTTTACTCATCTCCCCCAAGGGAGACCAACTCAAGTACGTGCTGCAGATATTCTGGGAAGCATCCAATAATGAAGCGGAGTACGAAGCACTACTACACGGCCTTCGCCTTGCAATCTCCCTCGGCATCAAGCGACTACTGGTGTACGGCGACTCCCTAGTCGTCATAAACCAAGTCAACGACGAGTGGGACCGCAACAAGGATAATATGGACGCTTACTGCAAAGAAGTCCGTACATTGGAAAACAAATTCTCCGGCTTGGAGTTCCATCACATCGTCCGCGACAACAACGTTGCCGCCGATGTCTTATCCAAAATGGGCTCAACTCGTGCAGAAGTTCCAGCAGGAATTTTCGTACACGAACTACGCAAGCCCTCCATACCTGAATAGGTCACACTGCCAGTAGTCCCGACTACTGACACCTCTCGAGAGATCATGATGATAGACGTCGACTGGAGAACACCCTTCATCGACTACATCAAAGATCACCAGCTACCATCCGACAAGAATAAAACTGAGCAAATCTCCCGGCGGGTAAAGAATTACGTTCTAGTTGGAGACAAACTCTATAGGAAAGGCGCATCATCTGGAGTACTCATGAAGTGCGTCACCAGAGAAGACGGCCAAGAAATCCTAGAAGAAATTCATAGAGGAATCTGCGGAAACCACGCCTCTTCGAGGACAATAATCGGCAAGGCTTTCAGAGTGGGGTTCTACTGGCCGATGGCTCTGGCCGACGCTAAGCAACTAGTCCAGAAGTGCAAAGGTTGTCAATTCTTCACAAAACAGCAACATGTGCCAGCTTACAAGCTAGTCACAATACCTCCCACATGGCCATTTGCCTACTGGGGGCTCGACATGATTGGCCTGTTACCAACTGCGCCAGGAGGATTCAACAGAGTACTCGTGGCAATTGACAATTTCACCAAGTGGATCGAGGTCAAACCAGTCACTTGCCCAAAAGCAGACCGAGTTCTCGACTTCTTGGATGAAATCGTACATCGTTATGGTTTTCCCAACAGGATTATCACCGATCTCGGGTCAAACTTCAACAATCATGACTTCTGGGAGTATTGCGAGAACAACGGCATCGATGTCCGCTATGTCTCGGTTGCTCATCCGCGAGCCAACGGTCAAGTCGAGCGTGCTAACGGCATGATACTCGATGCTCTGAAGAAACGACTACATGACGTCGGCAACACCAAAGGCGGCCGATGGCTCAAAGAGTTACCCAATGCCTTATGGGGCCTGCGTACCCAACCATGCAAGACTACGTGGCTATCACCTTATTTTCTGGTATATGGTTCAGAAGCCATACTACCCGTCGACATCATGTGGCAATCACCATCCGTCGAACAATATGACGAAGAGCTTGCAATAGAAACATGGCGAACAGATATCGACAGTTTGGAAGAAGCAAGATGCGCAACACTGGTGCAATCTGCCAGATACCTTGACGGTTGAAGGCGTTATCACGATCGCAACATCAAGGAAAGATCTTTTAACTCGGGCGATATGGTCCTTAAGCGTATTCAAGACACATCAGGATTACATAAACTCAATTCACCATGGGAAGGTCCTTACATCGTATCAAAGGTTACAGGACCCGGATCTTACAGACTCCAAGAGCTCTCAGGAGAACAGGTGCCAAACTCCTGGAATATTGAACACCTCTGTCGCTATTACCCATAGCAGCACTCGAGTACTCAGTTCAAGGGACCTGCTCGGGACGACTACTCGACTAAAACGACTTCTAGGGGTGTTCGCTTCAACGCGCTATCAATACAACAAGGAAACTCTTCTTTACTGAAACAAGAGTACATCAAATTACATACGAGTACAAGAACTCAGCTCAACAAAGACTACAAGCAACTGCCTACTGGCGGGTTGCATTTAAGTCTCAGGCTTTTACTATATCACAAGGCCACTCAGATCTGCCGACCGCAGGAAGGGCCTACACGCAAGGAAGCTGCGCAAAACACAGCCACGCCCTGGTGTCCTACCCACGGCACGTCCAGGTACTCCATTACCGCCATCACCAGGACAGCAGCTGTTGGAGGTATGCCCTAGAGGCAATCATAGAGATGATGATATTCCATTTGTATCCATGATTTGTATATTGTGTTCATTGAATATCCATTAAAGGCTACTTGAATTGATTTGCAATTATGTGAATTGTATGTGAAACTCTTTACTTGTATGGTTATTCTAAAGTTGTCCCTAGTCGGAGTTCATGTGAGGACACACATGAATATTAGACTAGCACATGTATTAGTTGATGACTATGTTTCACAAGTCATAGACATGGAGATGTTGAACTAATAATGTGGACACATGTGGAGACATGTGTTAGGACTGACCCAACATGAGAAGTAGTTCTCTCTTTAAACAACATATACGCTTTGTCCTTAGACCTGAGATTGTCGCATGTATTCTAGATGTGGATCGACCTACTTAGGGGCTATCAAACGCTATGCCGTAACAGGGTAGTTATAAAGGTAGCTTTCGGGTTTGTCAAGAAGCATGCTATGAGACATGGTCAATCAAGATGGGATTTGCCCCTCTCTGATTGAGAGTGATATCTCTGGGCCCCTCGAGTGATCGGATCCGAAAATGCATGGCCATGCTACGTACGGTTAAGAGTTAACCTGCAAAGGGATTCCGAATCACAGGATCGAGAAAGAGCGGTCGGCTTGAAGCTAGACCAAATATCGTGAGGCAAAGGGAATAGCATGTATATTATGTTGTGATGGTTCGTCTGATATGATCTTCGTGTGCGTATAGGAGTTGGCACGTCTTGCTAGAGGCCGCTACCGACTATTGGGCCGAGTAGGAGTACTCGGGCCATGTCTATACGTATCCGAACCCATAGGGTCACACACTTAAGGGGCTGGAAGCCCAATTCGGATCTGATCCGAGTTGGATTAGGTTTAGGAGTACTAATGGGCCTCGGATCCAGAGGCCCGTCAGGAACCCCTATAAATAGAGGGGTGGGGGCGCCCTAGGGTTGACACCTTTTGGCGAAACACACCTGCCGCGCCTCCCACGCCCTCGCCTGTTGCAACTCGCGGATCGAGCAATCCGGCTTGCGACACTTCCTCCCTGCACGTGTGGATACCTTGGAGGTGTTGCGCCTGCAGCACTTGGACGAGCCGCCGACGAGCCACGACGAGCCGACGACGAGCCGTGGTACCGGAGGCGATCTTGCTGTGCACGTGAACGAGCTGCTGAGGAGCTGCTGGACGTGATCGACTACGTACGACTACGTTGATCGACTACGTACGACTACGTGATCGTCTTCACTGCATCGACGCATATCTACATCTTCCGCACCAGTAGTGCGTCGAGTGGTAATCCCGTGATCCTTATACGGCAGTTCTTCCTGGTTATACGCGGTAGAAATTTTGATTTGCGCTAGTGTAGCCTACCTCATATCCCAACAGTGGTATCAAGAGCCGTAGCTACTTAGTTTTGGATTCGGGATGTGTGCATATGGAGATATGCGAGTTCTCTGTTTGATCTATGTCCTGATTTCGTGCCCTTGCTGCAATGGTAGTGTAACGACATACTCCTACCGGTCGGTTTCCGCCATCGGAGTTAAGTGATACACGTAAACCCAGTTGTAGTGAGGGAAGATTAATATGATTGGTCAAATCGAGATCCAGGGTCATACGCCAGGCGCATTAGATGTGCAATAGTAGATGTGATCTACTGCCGGGGTCGGGATTTTTGCCGTATGCGTATGCTTCGGTAAATCAGCCGTAACTTTTCGGTACGATCTCGGATCGGGGCGATTTCTATACGAAAATTGATCTACAGAAAAAGTTACACGTGAATTTCAACCGCTTTGCCGTTTTCGGCGAGATTAGATTTCCCAAATTCGGCTTGGAAGATGGAGTTTCGGGCCTCCCAAGTTTGGAACGTTAGGACGCCTAACTCTGTTTTGCAGGATGTATGTTTATATCTTGTGATCAGTATGGCCCCTTTGTGTATGTGATGCATGTGTGTAACTCATTCGTGACCTGCGTGTCACGCGTACAGCAACACGGCAGGAGCCATATGTGTTGTCACTTTATTGTATTTAATGGTCTGCGTACCAATCTGTGATGATCCAAGCAACTATGTAATCTTCATTACTAGATTCTTTACTAGCTATTAGGCGTAATAGCATGCTCTAGTTCTTGGAGGACTCATCACCAGGAGGATGGCGCACATGGAACATGGAGATGGAGATCACCATGGTGAACAGGTTCTATGGAGATGGAGATCACCATATGAAAACGGGCCATACTGTGTCACAAGCTGTGTGAATGCTATTCTGTTTATGTTTTACTCTCTGCATGCTGTGATGTTAGAAGTAGAACGATCCCTCGCAAATTTTAAGTTAGTATACCCTCCCAACTAAAACTTGCATCGTCCCATGTCTTGTACAATTAGTGGTGGGTCTATGAAATTAGGGTGCCACTAGTTTTCCTTGACTAGACGGGTTTGTGTCGGACACTTACACGCATAAGGGTTGGTTTGCTTAACAAGGTTATCTTAACGATTAAGGACCTTGGGGTATAAAGGTTGGGCGCCGAGACATAGAGATGTCACCCAACAACAGGAGTCATATGTGATATGATTAGCAAAAGTTGCTTACCGATCTACCTCGTTTGCTAGCGGTGATGCTAAAGCTCACTAGTAGACTTGTTAGTTGTGGATCCTGAATCACTAAGTTTCAATAGAGGGATATTGATTTTAGTGGGAGTAGATTCTGTTAAAATAGTTTAATGTAATTTGCTCTATCATGGATACGTTTGTCTTAGTGTATTTTGCATTACTTTTGTTGTAGATTAAATGGCACCTAGCAACACCACCACATCGTTTGCTTTGCGTTCGGTCCTTGAGAAGGACAAGTTGAATGGAACAAACTACTCGGATTGGATCCGTAACCTGAGAATTGTTCTCAGGGCTGAGAAAAAGGAAGATGTTCTAGACAACCCACTACCAGAAGAACCTGCTGAGGATGCACCCGCTGCTGCTAAGAATGCTTACAAGAAAGCATGTGATGCTAACCTCGAAGTAAGCTGCCTTATGCTTGCTTGCATGGAACCCGAGCTGCAGATGCAGTTCGAAACAAACCATGAGGCGCACGATATGATCGTGGCGCTTAGAGACATGTTCCAAACACAGGCCAGGACTGAAAGGTTCAATGTGTCTAAGGCCTTTGTTGAGAGCAAGCTAGCAGAAGGCGCAGCAGTAGGACCACACGTGATCAAGATGGTTGGTTACACTCAACGGTTGGAGAAGCTAGGCTTCCCACTGGGCCAAGAGTTGGCCACTGATTTCATTCTTTCCTCTCTTCCGGCTAGCTATGGGAACTTCATCTCGAACTACCATATGCATGGGACGGAGAAGGGTCTGAATGAGCTGTGTGGTATGCTCAAGACAGCAGAGGCTGACATTAAGAAAAGCGCTAGTACCAGCCATGTGATGGCGATACAGAACAAGCCCAGCTTTAAAAAGAAGGGCAATTCTTGGAAGAAGAAGGGCAAGGCTGGAACGTCCAAGCCAAACCCACCACCCAAGGTTAAAGCTGGACCTGGACCTGCTCCAGATAAAGAGTGCTTTTACTGTCATGAACTTGGTCACTGGAAGAGAAACTGCAAGCAGTACCTAGCTTCCTTGAAGAACGGCGGAAGTAAGAGTACTTCTACCTCAGGTACGCTTGTTGTTAATGTTATAGACAACATATTTCTCGCTGATACAGTTATTAATTCTTGGGTATTTGATACCGGATCGGTTGCTCATATTTGCAATTCGATGCAGGGAATGATAAGAAGTAGAAGCGTGGAAAGAGGAGAAGTTGATTTCCGCGTGGGCAATAATGCAAGAGTTGCTGCTTTGACCGTCGGGACGATGCAACTCCACCTCCCGTCAAGATTTATTATGGAGTTGAATAATTGTTATTTTGTTCCTAGTTTAAGTCGAAACATTTTGTCTCCTTCATGCTTGATGAAGGATGGTTATTCATTTGCGAGTGAAAACAATGGTTGTGTGATCTCTAAGAATAATATGTTTATGGCTTTTGCACCCATTGTGAATGGATTATTTGTTTTAAATATTGATGGTTCACCTGTCTGTAATGTAAGTGCTAAAAGGCCTCGGCCTAATGATTTGAGTCCTACCTACTTGTGGCATTGTCGTTTGGGTCATATAAGTGATAAGCGCATGAAGAAGCTCCATTTTGATGGACTTCTAACTTCGTTTGATTTTGAATCATACGAGACATGTGAGGCTTGCTTGCTAGGCAAAATGACCAAGACGCCTTTCACAGGATTTCCTGAGAGAGCAGTAGACTTGTTGGAACTCATACATAGTGATGTATGCGGACCAATGAGCACGACGGCTAGAGGAGGATTCCAATACTTCATAACTTTCACTGATGATTTTAGTAGATATGGCTATGTCTACTTGATGAGGCACAAGTCTGAAACCTTTGAAAAGTTCAAGGAATTTCAGAATGAAGTTGAAAATCAGCGCGGCAAGAAAATTAAGGCCTTACGATCTGATCGTGGAGGCGAGTATTTGAGCCACGAGTTTAGCAATCATCTAAAGAGTTGCGGAATTGTTCCACAACTTACGCCGCCTGGAACACCTCAGAGAAACGGTGTGTCCGAGCGACGTAATCGAACTTTGTTAGACATGGTTCGATCAATGATGAGCCAGTCGGACCTACCGTTGTCATTTTGGGGATACGCTCTAGAAACAGCAGCTTTCACACTTAATAGGGTACCATCTAAATCCGTAGTTAAGACACCATATGAGATGTGGACTGGAAAGGTTCCTAGTTTGTCTTTTCTAAAGATTTGGGGATGTGAAGTGTTTGTCAAGCGACTTCAGTCGGACAAGATCACACCCAAGTCGGATAAGTGCATTTTCGTGGGATATCCAAACGAAACTTTGGGATATTATTTCTACAACCGATCAGAAGGCAAAGTGTTTGTCGCTCGGAACGGGGTTTTCCTAGAGAAAGAGTTTCTCAAAGGAGAAAAGAGTGGAAAGACAGTGCATCTTGAAGAAGTTCAAGATGAGCCAATCGGGCAAGAATTAATGAGTGATGCTAACGTAGCAGAACAAGTTGAGATACCCATGGCAAGAGAAGCACCGCCACAACCACGAAGGTCGGCAAGGCTCCGCGAAATGCGGGAAATATTATTGTTGGACAATGATGAGCCTGCGACATATGCAGAAGCAATGATGGACCCAGACTCCGAAAAATGGCAGAGTGCCATGCAATCCGAAATAGAGTCCATGGGAGACAATCAAGTTTGGAACTTGGTTGACCCGCCTGATGGTGTTAAAGCCATAGAGTGCAAGTGGATCTATAAGAAGAAAAAGGACATGGATGGAAATGTTCACATCTACAAAGCACGACTTGTCGCAAAAGGTTTTCGACAAGTTCAAGGAGTTGACTACGACGAGACCTTCTCGCCTGTAGTGATGCTTAAGTCCATTCGGATTATTCTAGCTATAGCTGCACATTTCGATTATGAGATATGGCAGATGGATGTCAAGACAGCTTTCCTGAATGGAAACCTAGCTGAGGACGTGTATATGATACAGCCCGAGGGTTTTGTCGATCCGAAAAATGCTGGAAAGGTATGCAAGCTTCAGAGATCCATTTATGGATTGAAGCAAGCATCTAGGAGTTGGAACATTCGTTTTGATGAAGTAGTCAAAGGGTTTGACTTCACCAAGAACGAAGAAGAGTCTTGTGTTTACAAGAAGGTTAGTGGGAGCTCTGTAGTATTTCTAATCTTATATGTGGATGACATATTACTGATTGGAAATAACATTCCTATGCTTGAGTCCGTAAAGACTTCACTGAAAAATAGTTTTTCGATGAAGGACTTAGGGGAAGCGGCATATATTCTGGGTATTAAGATCTATAGAGATAGATCGAGAAGGCTTATAGGTTTAAGCCAAGATACTTACATTGACAAAGTGTTGAAGCGGTTCAGCATGGAAGAGGCAAAGAAAGGGTTCTTGCCTATGTCACATGGCATACATCTCAGCAAGACTCAGTGTCCTTCGACTGCTGATGAGCGGGATCGCATGAGTAGAGTGCCATATGCCTCGGCTATTGGATCTATCATGTATGCAATGATAAGTACTCGCCCAGATGTTTCATATGTGCTAAGTATGACAAGCAGACACCAATCTGATCCAGGTGAGAGTCACTGGACAGCGGTGAAAAACATTCTTAAGTACTTGAGAAGGACTAAAGATATGTTCCTCGTCTATGGAGGTCAGTAGGAGCTCGTTGTAACAGGTTACACCGATGCTAGTTTCCAAACTGACAGAGATGATTCAAAGTCACAATCAGGATTTGTGTTCACGCTAAATGGTGGTGCTGTTAGTTGGAAGAGTTCCAAGCAGGAGACGGTGGCCGATTCTACGACAGAAGCCGAGTACATCGCGGCTTCGGAAGCCGCGAAGGAAGGTGTTTGGATAAGGAATTTCCTCATTGAGCTTGGTGTGTTCCCGAATGCGTCCAGCCCATTGAATCTCTACTGTGATAATAATGGGGCAATTGCGCAAGCAAAGGAGCCAAGGAACCACTAGAAGAACAAACACGTAATGCGGCGATTTCATCTCATTCGAGACTTCGTTAACCGGGGTGAGATCAAGATATGCAAAATACACACGGATCTGAACATTTCTGATCCGTTGACAAAACCACTCCCGCAGGCTAAGCATGATGCGCATGTAAGAGCTATGGGTATTAGGTACCTTCTAGATTGACTCTAGTGCAAGTGGGAGACTGTTGGAGGTATGCCCTAGAGGCAATCATAGAGATGATGATATTCCATTTGTATCCATGATTTGTATATTGTGTTCATTGAATATCCATTAAAGGCTACTTGAATTGATTTGCAATTATGTGAATTGTATGTGAAACTCTTTACTTGTATGGTTATTCTAAAGTTGTCCCTAGTCGGAGTTCATGTGAGGACACACATGAATATTAGACTAGCACATGTATTAGTTGATGACTATGTTTCTCAAGTCATGGACATGGAGATGTTGAACTAATAATGTGGACACATGTGGAGACATGTGTTAGGACTGACCCAACATGAGAAGTAGTTCTCTCTTTAAACAACATATACGCTTTGTCCTTAGACCTGAGATTGTCGCATGTATTCTAGATGTGGATCGACCTACTTAGGGGCTATCAAACGCTATGCCGTAACAGGGTAGTTATAAAGGTAGCTTTCGGGTTTGTCAAGAAGCATGCTATGAGACATGGTCAATCAAGATGGGATTTGCCCCTCTCTGATTGAGAGTGATATCTCTGGGCCCCTCGAGTGATCGGATCCGAAAATGCATGGCCATGCTACGTACGGTTAAGAGTTAACCTACAAAGGGATTCCGAATCACAGGATCGAGAAAGAGCGGTCGGCTTGAAGCTAGACCAAATATCGTGAGGCAAAGGGAATAGCATGTATATTATGTTGTGATGGTTCGTCTGATATGATCTTCGTGTGCGTATAGGAGTTGGCACGTCTTGCTAGAGGCCGCTACCGACTATTGGGCCGAGTAGGAGTACTCGGGCCATGTCTATACGTATCCGAACCCATAGGGTCACACACTTAAGGGGCTGGAAGCCCAATTCGGATCTGATCCGAGTTGGATTAGGTTTAGGAGTACTAATGGGCCTCGGATCCAGAGGCCCGTCAGGAACCCCTATAAATAGAGGGGTGGGGGCGCCCTAGGGTTGACACCTTTTGGCGAAACACACCTGCCACGCCTCCCACGCCCTCGCCTGTTGCAACTCGTGGATCTAGCAATCCGGCTTGCGACGCTTCCTCCCTGCACGTGTGGATACCTTGGAGGTGTTGCGCCTGCAGCACTTGGACGAGCCGCCGACGAGCCGCCGACGAGCCACGACGAGCCGACGACGAGCCGTGGTACCGGAGGCGATCTTGCTGTGCACGTGGACGAGCTGCTGAGGAGCTGCTGGACGTGATCGACTACGTACGACTACGTTGATCGACTACGTACGACTACGTGATCGTCTTCACTGCATCGACGCATATCTACATCTTCCGCACCAGTAGTGCGTCGAGTGGTAATCCCGTGATCCTTATACGGCAGTTCTTCCTGGTTATACGCGGTAGAAATTTTGATTTGCGCTAGTGTAGCCTACCTCGTATCCCAACAGCAGCAACGTCAAAACCGGGAAGACACGCCTAGAGGGAACCAAGGCTGCTCTTTTGCTAGCCTTGCGAAGCCTATCTGCTCTACGGCCGCACCTCCACCACCTTTCAGAGCAGGATGAAGACCGCGGCACTCACCACCCATCACTCGCTGCGAGTTCCAGCGCGTACTCCACTGGATCAGTAGCTACGGGATGAGGCAGGCGACGAACCCTCCTACGACGATTCTTCTAGCATCGCGGCTATCCCTACGAGCGCAAGAGCCTATGGAGGCAAGGTGGTCTTAATCTACGAGGAATCTTCTAGCACCGGTGCGCTCTTTGCTGGCTCTCTATACTCAAACAGAAGCAAACGCAGGAAATCCATTGCTACTCAGAAACTTGAGTTGGTTCGACCAGCAGATGGCTCTATTTATAGCCGAAAGCCACAACTACCACCGGCCCAAGAGTTACTGTGTACCCGTGATCAATGAGTCTGACGACTCCTGACTCCACCCATGTGACTGCACTCATGCTGCAACAAACAAAGGAGCACAGTACACCCGTGCCTCCGCAACAGGACAAAAGTGCACAGTACACTCGTACATCAACAAAGGACAGCCCAATACAGTACACCCGTGCCCCTCAGAAGACGAGTACTCAGACAGCATTACGACTACTCGACACTCGGGACTACTACAAGCCAAGCTTAGCCTACACGACGGGGACTCAGACTACTTCGACCCTGGGACCTAAGGTCAGGCGAGGCGGAGTTCCACCCTCGAGGGGTCGAGCGCCCCCGACCCCAGGACTCGGGGTCGGGCGAGGCGGAGTTCCACCCTCACGGGGTTAAGCGCCCCCGACCCTAGGACTCGGGGTCGGGCATGGCGGAGTTTCACCTGCGAAGGGTCGGGCGCATCCGACCCCGGCCTCGGGGTCAGTGGAGTTCCCTCGTCGGAGGGTCAGGCACTGCAGAGTCGGTATTTTTCGATGACATGGATTAAAAATTACTCTTGGCAAGACGATGGTACGACAAAATCCAAAATCTTGATATTCAAAAGTATCAACAAACTTGGTGCAAGAACAAGAGTACACACAAAAGTTTAAAGTTCTTCTAATGAGACGAACTCCGACATTTTGGCTGCAATGGGCTCCGCCTCCTCAAGGTACTGCGCATAGGCCTCCTCTGTGCAGTTGCGAGCCATGCCATCTCCAGCTGCCGCTAGATCTGCCCTCGGGTAGTAGGACTTCACAACCGCAAGCACTTGTTTGCAAACAGTCTTGAAAAGTCCTGCTACTTTACTCGGAGCAGTTCTTAATCACTCTACTAGCGATTGCGGTCCTGCGCCTTCCATGGGGGCTATGGCGTTCACCAAATCTTCGGCCGCTCCAGACAGTTCTCGGAGCTCGCCCCAAAGTCGTCCCAAGGTCTGGGCATGATCTCTGCATGCCACCATGGCCATGGCAAGCATCACGCCATTCTGCATCTTTCAGTCCCACTGGTGCTCGCACGCAGTTTCTGCTTCAGCGAGCGTGGCCCGAAGATGTTCTGCTTCATCTGCCACTCGGTCATGAGCGTTCCTCCAATCAATAACTTGGTTCCTTGCGGACGCCTCCTGTTTCTTGAGCTCTACAAAGCAAAAGAACTCAGGCCACAACCAACTACAGTTGGACACACCCAAACTAGTCGCAATGCTTACCTTGATACTTCTTGTTCAAGGATCTATAGCGGCTCTCCAGTTTCTCCTGCAGAACGGCGTGATCCGCGCGTTCCACGGCAAAGGATTTCGCTCCAACCTCATGAATCCGAAGCGTTTCTCTCAGTCGGGCACATTCCTGCTCCAGCTAGTGGTTTCTTTCCTGAAAGGATCCGAGTATGCCGTGGTTAATTTCACGACTACTCGGGTCATGCAGTAACATCAGCAATATCTACCTGGACGCCCCGGAACACATCCATGGCCCTCTGGAGCTCCAAGTCAGAAGGCGGGCTGAGTACTGGCCTTTGGGTACCCTCCACAAGATGAGGGTCTGTACCCAGAGCAGCACCTACAACATTCACCATCAGCTACCGACCACTACGACTACAATAACAAAATACAGGCATTTACCTGGAGCAGTCGTTTGTTTGGATTTCTCAACTACAGCCAGCACTCCACCTGAGGATGAGGATAGGCCGGCACTCCCCGAGCCTGATGCAGCAGCAGTCTCCTCTGCTGAACGAATCATGTCTTGAAGCATCAACATCGTACCTCTAAGATGACCCGGGTCAACCTTGGGTACCTCTTCAACAATCATGTCCTCAAAAGGAACAGATGTTGTAGTCAAAGGATCTGGCACTACCCCTGTTTCTACAGGGATAGTATCCTCTGCATCCCTGCACCACAAAAGTGTTACTACATGATTTCCAGACAATGCAACATCGTTCAAAAGGACAAGGGAGCTCACCGGGTCGAACGTGGCGGCAGTTGCACACGTTTCTTCTCGGCGACAGGCAGCCGAGTACTCGGAGCAGCGGGAACAGCCGCCAGCGCCGTCTTCTCACCAAGACCTACATAACCAAAATCAAGACTACAGTGCTACTCAAATGACTACAATTGAAAAGGACAACACTTACCATTGGCGATCACATTTGACAGCAAGGTGCCAGTAGCAAGTACTGGTGACACCTCCTTTGCTACTCCAGCAGGCAACCCCAGCACCGCTTGGTCGGCGATGGGCGGCATGGCAGCCGGAGTTGGTGCAGTTAACTCGGGGGCTACCATAGTTCCTGTTGATAGTACCTTCTCCGGCACCATGTCAACAGCCTCCTCACCGGCCTCGGGGTCGGACGCGGCCATCTCTTCAGAGACAGTCTCATCTACAGCCTCCATGAACCAAGACAAGATTCATCACATCAATAACGCATCTCAAGTTCATCAGTAGCATACAAGTTATCGACTACATACCTTGGTACCCCGAGACTTCTCAGTGGTTGCAACAGACTTAGCCGTAGCCATCTTGCGGACTACTCTACACCTCTTGGCAGGAGGAGAAGGTTCATCCTCTGACTCCTTGGCGGCGGCCTCTGACTCTTCTTCCAGCTGTGCCACATAGCCGTCAAGTACTCAGGACTTCTAAACAACAAAACGGTGTCAGCAACAAGAATCACAAGTCAACAGAAAACAAGTCAGAAAGGAAATACTTACCACCTCTGGCTCGTACCAGGATTCATACTGGCGAAGGGCCGCAGGGATTTCTGGTACTCCCTGATAGTTCCTAAAGAATTTTGCCAGCAGCGCCTCCACGTCATCGTCAGATATGTCCTCCTCAGACATGCGCGAAGGATCTTTCAGACCTTTGTACTCACTTCCCGGGTGAGCGCGTTTTTGAAGTGGTTGGACCGTTCTTTTCAGAAAGCTGGCTGCCACATTGATCCCAATCAGACCGAGTGCTTTCAACTCGGTGATCTGCTGCATCTGAAGATCAAGCTCCGGGGTATCCTCAGGCTCGCTTATCCAATTTTCCGCATGCTTAGACGCGTGACCAGTCACCACAGGCAAGCGAGGATCATGGTTCCCGATGTAGAACCATCTTTTCTTCCAATCCCCATGGGAGTCGGTCAGATTATACTCAATATATGCACTCAAGTTCCTAAGTTGGAACCCGGCGCCTCCAAAGACCTCCATCCGCTGGGCACTCGGCTGAGGCTTACAACGGAACAATTTCCCGAATAGCTTGAGACTTGGAGGTACTCCCAGAAAAACTTCGCACAGCTGAACAAAGATAGCCATGTGCAGTACTCCATTGGGATTCAAGTGGACGAGTTGAAGATTATAGTACTCGAGAATACCTTTGAAGAAGTCGGAGGTAGGCACGGCCAGTCCCCTTTCCACGAAGTGAGCAAGCATCACCGTTTCCGCCGGATGTTCTTCAAACTGCCACGCATTGGGAAATGCGGGGCGCCACTGCACGATTTCCTTCAGTTGAAGAAGCTTGGCATCAACTAGCGCTTGAACTCCCTCTTCCTTCATCACTGAGTGTTGCCAAGTTGCCCCAGGTGGTGGCGGAGCAGTCTGGTTCGTCGGCCCCACCTTCGGTGCCGGCAGCACCAACTCCTTCCCCTTCTTGGATCTAACCTTGCTCATCGTTAGAGCCTTGCCTTGGATCTTCTCGGGTTTCTTGCCCATCTTCTTGGAGCGCATTCGATGGATTCAACCTCGCCTTAGGAAAGAGGTTTCCACTCGGATCTAACTCAAAAAAGCGGCAGTGGCGGAGGCAGCAGCACTGGCGGCGGTGACACAGCAAGCGAAAGCACAGAGGAGGAAGACGAAACAGATCTAATGCCCGTACGGCGTCACGGCAACTCCACAGAGGGCTTTTTCAGATTTATCTCCGCCGGCTCCGGATTCGACGCGTCAGTTGTGCAACGGACAGATCAAATCGCGTATTAATCGCAATAAACACCCAACGGCTACTACAGTCAACGGATTGATGACCACTTCAACGACAGGAATCGCCTAAGTGCTCGGGGGCTGCGGGTACCGTACCCATTGGTCAGTTTTTTCTTTTTTCAAAGATCTCCGAGGGTAAAATGGGCAAAAGCTGGTTTGACCCTAAGCCTGAGTCTTCGACTCAACCTAAGGCTCAGGGGCTACTCCATATGGAGTGCGATTGACATCGCACTACCATATAAAAACTACTCGGGACGGAGACAACTCGAAGCTGCAGAAAGAGTACCTTCCAGCCACGCGACAATACTCGGGCACTTCAGTCCGCAAAACTACTCAGGTAGTGCCTGCAGCGCCCAAGACTATGGCGCACGACTACAAAGTACTCGGGAGCTTGTCGGGACCACTCCCCGGACCCACGAGTAGGCCTTGGGCGGCCCACTATGGGACGTACTTGGGCGTGATCAGAACAAGGATGGGCGTATCCTACTCGGACTAGTCTTGTATGTTTATGGAAAACTACTCGGGACGATACCGAGTAGAATTCTGTAATAGTACCCGACTAGGACTCAGACTTGTAACCCTGCCCTCCCAGGTATATAAGGCCAGGCAGGGACCCCTCTCAAAACAGATCCTTCAGGACCAGAACATACATCAATACAAACCAACACACAGGACGTAGGGTATTACGCGATCTAACGGCCCGAACCTATCTAAATCGTGTTCCTTGCGTCACCATTGATTCCTTGATTCTCGACGACCCTTACCGCATAAAAGACCACCTAGGGTACCCCCTAGGCGGGTTGCCGGTCTAAAACACCGACAGGATGGAAGGTTAGTTCTCCACCAGTGATAGTACAGAGAAGTAAAACTCTCAACAAGAAATGTCCTTTTGGGGGTTAACTTCATATTTTGGAACCACGTTCCAATTTTGGACATTATCTTGGGGATAACACTACCAGAAACTGGAGATTTCGTGAGGGGAACAAATTTTTGTGAGTTAAAAACAAACTCTCATGAAATTAATATTTTTCATGAAGGTGATGCAAATCCCGCCACGAAAACTCATTTTCATGAGGGTGATTCACACACCGCCTCGAAAATTGTAATTTTCGTGATGGTGTTGGATAACCTGCCATGAAATATACCCATTAACATGAGAGTTATTGTAAACTCTCATGAAAAATGTTGTACACGTGCTACCGCTCCTCGTTTTGGTGGAAAAAGTTTGCATTCGTGCCACAGCCCGCGCTTTGTTTGGCATTCGCGCCCAGGAAGAAAAAGGCCCGCTCGGCCGCGCCATGATGTTTTTGGCTCAACATACAACCCGAGACACCCCAAAAACCCTATCCTCCCCAGCGCCATCATCCACTCACCCGCATCCGCTTGAGCCCTGGAAAAAAATCACGCCCCCACCACCCATGGCCGTAGCACCCCCGCCGTCGACGGCCTAGCCGGGAGCCACGCCGTCCGCTCCGGCCGCCGCCGCTGCCCTAGGCGGGAGCCCCTCCAGTTCTCTCAGGTCGCTGCCACCCTAGCTCCATCCCCTGCGCGCCACCTCTCTCAGGCTGCCGCCGCCCTAGGTCCGTATTCAGGACACCGCCGCCTCTCTGGATGCCGCCGCTTCTCCGGACCTCTCCCTGCCGCCTCTCAAGCCGCTGCCGCCCTAGGCTCGAGTTCTGCCACCTCTCAGTTCGCTGGCGCCCTGGATCCATCCATCGTCCCTTAGGCCAGCCTCCGTCGGAGCTTTGAGGAGGAGAAGGCAGCAGCGACGCTGAGCTAGGCTTGGGGGAGAACGCAGCAGTGACACCGAGCCAAGCTTGGACAAGACAGGTCCTGCCCTGCGCCGATCTGTGCTTCCTGCTTCTACTCGGAGTGAGGTAATAAAGCTTCATCTTTCCTCCCAATTTTTCTGTGCTGTGGTCTACCCATATGAGGATGTCTGATGCATGTCACACTGTGTTTTGCTTAGTTGCACTGAACTTAATCAGGAGTATATAAACTATGTGTCTAGTGTCAATTTTGCAAGATCTAATACTGAAAGCAACATTTGCCTCACATCTGAACTTAACTGATGCTATGCTGTGTTCATTATCAATTTTGCATTGATCCATATATACTGAGAACCAAGTTTTCTATTCTCGTACACAGAAAAAAGAATGGCGGAACATGAGTGGATGTACATTGGTTGGTCTCGTACACAGCCCCCCTCTAATGACTGGATAGACAACACCAACCGGTTTTTGGATCGTGCCTTCTCTATGCCTTATCTAGTTGAAGATGGCACCATTAAGTGTCCTTGCGCAGTATGTCGCAATTGTGTTAGGCACAACAGGTTAACGATAGAGATGCACTTGTGTAGAGTTGGCTTTAAGGAAGACTACAGAATATGGACAGCACATGGTGAGGTACTTGACAGTACCTATGTTGAAGGTGGACATGATGAGAATTTTTCTGAAACTGACCACATGGATGAAATGTTAGCTAGCCTAGTTGGTGAACATCCACTACTAATTGATGAGCAGCCACCTGCCTCTGCTCGAG
>NC_028457.1:13184023-13185749 GCF_000263155.2 Setaria italica | reverse complement strand
TCGTCCCGTATGTTGGACAACCTTGTCAGTTGGTACAACAACAGGCACGTGTGTCCGATCTATTGCTCCAATACTATATCAAAGTATGGAGAGAACCGTGGAGATTTCAACCTCTGATGCACAGTACTAAATGTAGGGTCTACTAGTCTAATGATATCCCCTGCAAGCTTGGAAATACTACGCAGTACTTTATCAAACTTCCTACTACATGTCTCAGTTGACCTAACAAAACAATCTTCTGCTTGTCTCATGCTTTGAGGGGCACCACAAATCCATAGAACCATAGCTAAAGACTCTACTGATGTCATTTTCCTCGTAGACTTTAATCCATAAGATTGGATAAGGAGATTATGAAGCCTATCAAACACATTCTTTAGATGCTGAAATTGCTCCATTACTTGTTTTACCTGAAGCTGATTGTTTCATGGCCATATTCTAGAATTCATATAGTTTCTTACATTGTGTTCATCTGTTTCTGAATTGTTTGGGTTCATGGTTGAGGTTAGTCCTTTCCCTGAATTTTTTTAGCTATTTCCTTGTAACCTCTAGTATTCATCGTCCCACCTAGTGCATTCCCTAGCCGCATTTGCTCCACAAGTAATTCAAAAAAAATACCTGTGTTTTTTTCACTCCAACTTGCTTTGTCATACTTATTCTAACACAAAATGCAAACATAAATATTCTAACACAACAAGTCTAACACACTAGTCTAATAATTTCTCACATTACTTTGCTCAGATAAATAGCACAGGACGCTTACAGAATTTTCGTCCTTAGCTTCGTCGTCCAGTTCTTCATCATCCCCCGTGTTCATGAACAATGGAAAGGCGGCAGAGGATGTGCCTCGTCCCATAACAGTGCCGGGACCCAACCTCCCCTGAACTGGTTGCCGGATGGGAGGACTACCACCTGCAATGTACAGTTCACATTTTCATCTATGAACTCGAAATGCTATGAAGAAACCTTGATGTTAGTTTTGATGGTTTGAAACTGATGATCCAATACTATACCTTGCTGGTGCATACAACTTGAAAGGCTAACAGAGTGTAAGTGATGTCCTTCAATCAGTACCAGTAATGATAAATCACAATGTACCCTCTAAACTAGTCCCTAATCGAGCTCATCCACCAAGATCAAGCAAATCAACATAAAGAAGAGGTAAACTTGTGGGTGGAGAATGTGAAACAGTAGCACTCCTTCCACGGCCATGGCGACAACCACGTGCAGCAACACTCCTTCCCCGGCCGATGTAAACACCACCATCGCTCTATCAGGGAGATTGAAACGAGCCGAGTCTACCACCATATCCACGTCCTCTTCCATGCTCCAGAAAATCAGAGTACTCATCGAGGAAGGGGAATGACTCATCTTGGGAGTTGAGGTCAAGATCCTGTATGTTAACCCTCCGAACCGAGAGAGATGGAACTGCCCGAGCGCACGACGGGCCTTGGGACAGGATCTCCAACTCGTCTGGGTTGGGGATGGCAACAGGATTAGGGAAAGGAGGGGCTGCCAAGGATGAAGCACCCTACGATAACCAATCACGGGTATCTGTCCATCTGCTCTGGGTGGCTGCGGTGGGGATGGGGCAGGGGGTGGTGGCGGCTGCAATGGGGGATGGGGGCAGGGGGGCATTTGGCGGCTGCGGTGGGAGATGGGGCTGGGGATGTTGGCGGCAGCTAACGGGAATGGAGTAAGGGATCAGCGCCTGGTTGGGGATGGGGGA
>NC_028457.1:13109013-13183655 GCF_000263155.2 Setaria italica | reverse complement strand
GGAGGAGCCAGCGGCGGCGGATGCGCAGTGTCGAGCGGAGGGGTGGGGATGGGGCTGCGAGTGCGAGTGCGCGGGTGGGGGGGGGGGTTCCAGACAGTCAATAATGAGGGGCAAAGGGTGTCCACCCTAAAGTTTAGCAAGGTTTAGCAACCAAAAAGTTGCTTATGGGCTAAAGTTTAGCAAGGGTGTTTGACAAATTTGGGACTAAATGTTGCTAAACTTTAGCAACTAAAGTTTAGCAAGGTCGAACCGAACACCCCCCCTAAATAAGAAAATTGAACACATACATACGGATATGTATAGATGCCTCAACTACTAGCTTTTCTCCCGTTCATCTCATGCCATGCAATCGAATGGGGATGGCAGAAACGGAATTGAAGCGGATACATCTCTCTGCCACGGAATCACCGCTTATTGATGCAAACTAGATCAATGGGTCCTTCACATTAAAACGGATGGGCAACTTGGATTGACAGATGATGTTTACTACCTTCGATGAAAAGAGAGTAGGTAAGCTGCCAATATGGAGCTCCCCGGAGGTGTGGCAGATGCGCCGCCGCCGTCGATGCCCACGAATCCCTCGTCACAAACATATCCAGCGGAAGGATTAAATTGGATACAGCTCAGTCCCGCGGAATCATCGTGTAACGGTGCGCACATTAAAACAGATGCCCAAGACAGCTGGTGTTCGATTTTTACTGCTCGGGGACCAAACGGAGTAATTCAGCTGCTGCTCGCCGGAGCTCCGGCCGACTATTCAACGCGTTGCGCGCCAAATAGACTGTGTGTGTGTGTGTGTGTGTGTGTGTGTGTGTGTGTGTGTGTGTGTGTTTCTTTTTTCTCCTGTACCTCCATTTTTGCTTTCACAATTTTTGTTTCCACCGCACCCCACAACACCATTCGCATAAGATCAGCACGCGATGGGAATGTGGTTGCGAATGTATTATTTCCTTTCTCCTCCACAACCCAGTTACTACTACCCGGTAGAAGTCTCTCGAGCTCCACTGCAATGTTACTTGCAGTCATGGAACCTTCGATAACCTTCACCGCGGCAGCCTTCGACTCTGGTTGCGCTTTCAATTTACCATTATGCGGTATGTAATAAAAACCCAGACCATCTACAGCGTATCCACACAACATAGCTGATTGCTTTGCCGCTTTAGCTTGCGGGCAGGCCTTAGTGACATGCGTATCAGTAACACATAGGTCGCAGCTAATTTGAGTGGTACATTCTGTATGAACATGACCCTTGGTAAGACAACGGCAACAATATGGTTTGTTTTTATCTTTAGTTCTAGCAGCCCCATGGGCTGATGATTCACTTTCTCGTTGCACATCCTTGCCTTTGAGACTCTCATCCTTGCCATCAGTCTTCTCTGTTGATGCCAAATCAGTGGCAGCATCTGTTGTCGGTTGATGGACAGAAGCATCAATTTCCATCTTGTCGGTGAAAGACTGCTGCTCCTTCTCCTTCATGTGCTGTCCATGGCCCCTTCTTCCATGTGGCTGGCCGCGGCCTCCATAGCCCCTGCTAGTACCCCGCCCATGGTGGGAGGAGCCGTAGGAACCTTGGAAGAGCCGTCGCCGTTTCCATGAAAACCTTGGTAGCCAGCGCCACCATTGCGATACCCTTCATAGTTGTAGTTTTGGCCATCGTAGTCGTAGTTGTAGCCGCCATAGCCACGACCACGTCTCCCTCCGCGGCGGCCGCGGCCACCATTATGCAGATGACCTCGTCCTCCATAGTCATCTCTCCCTCCATATCGTAGCCCTCGTCCAACCAGTTGTCCCTGACTGCCACCTCGAGGGAAGGATTGGCTCGGCCCTCCGCGTGCAGCACCTGCTGGTGCAGTCTCCTTGGCCATGCCTTGCTTATTGGCCGGTGGAGTTCTCACGAACTACTTCAGTATACGATCTCTGGCGTGGAGCAGGCGGCGCTCGGCGAGGAGCGGGATACGATGCACTTGACTGCGATTAGGGTTCCAGGGCTGGTTTAGCGTTTAGGGGTCTCGTCCAGGGCCGGTTTAACGTTTAGAGTTGGGGGCCTGAGATATGGGAGGCCGGGACGAAAGTAAAACTCAGAGCCCTTCAATATAAATATTATAATAAATATAATGTTACCAATAAATATTTAAATGTATCTAAAAGCAATATTCATATCAAATTATTTATACATATTATCTTAAAAGTTTCTTCTAACATTCCTCGATACAAAGTCACTTATGATAGGGTTGATGTCAATCTCATCCAACAATTTCTTCTCGATGCATAATGTTGCCAAACCATTTAACCTTTCCTGAATCATTGTTGATCACAAATAGTTTTTCAATAACTTCAACTTTGCAGTCACAGGCACAATAAATAAGAGTCGGTAAACGATGGAGATATTAGGATAGCAATTCACATCTCTGACATGCTCGAAAATCTTCATAGCAGACATTACGCCATCTGGCAAAGTGAATTTCATAATCTTTAATTAAAAAATAAGATCATATACCTCAACATCAGATGAACCATCAAAAGAAAAAGTTTCTGCAAATTTAGTGCACATTCTTCAAGTTCATTATCATTTAATGACTTCAAAATGCTTGAGCTCAATAAAAATCCGAATATATCTTTAAACACCATGAGTTCTTCAAATCGGTTCTTTAAAGAAGTGATCGCCATATTAACCAAAATAAAAAAATATTTAACTTCAAAAGTCTTCTCAGCTTCAAGAATTTCTTCTTAGCAATTACTTTCATCAAACTATTTCTTCCTCGTAGCATGACGTTTTTCTAGAAATGATGCCTCTACACCATTTCTGTTGCAATACCTTTGGCGATGATCAGACTAGAAGAAAACCTCTCATTTCTGTAATTCTCAAAGTATCGTGTTATACTTTTGTATTTGCTTCAAAGTAAAGTCAATGCACATGGCTGACGATTGCAACTTCTTGCTCACTTTATTTACAACAAATAAAATATCTTGCCAGATAACCATACCAAGTAAAAATTCAAAGCTGCCAAGTGCATCAAATAAATTTTTTGCATCACTTTTATCCTTAGGTTCAATGTCAGAAGCATGATGTAACTCAAACCAAGCAGATCTTAACTCAGTAGCTTGATATCTTATTGTTGTAACACCTTTGATTCGACTCTCCCAATGAGTATTGAACAATAATTTCATAGTTAAACTAGGAACATGTTTAAGCAAAACATTCCACCTTTTTGTAGAACCAGCAAATAATAAATATATGCGTTGAACAATTCCAAGAAATGAAACAACTTTCCCACAAGATTTTGCGATATCACAAAGAGTAAGATTTAGACTATGGCATGCACATGGCATATACAAT
The DNA here is from genome assembly GCF_000263155.2 of Setaria italica. NCBI lineage: Eukaryota > Viridiplantae > Streptophyta > Magnoliopsida > Poales > Poaceae > Setaria > Setaria italica. The sequence continues at coordinate 13,180,318 of NC_028457.1, read as the reverse complement.
GCTCTTGGATTGATATCAATTAACCATTTTTGTACCCCTTGGTGTTTTCCTTTCATACTAGAACCATTGTCATAGCCTTGACCCCTTATGTCACAAATATTTAGGCCAAAAGATTCCATAGGTTCAAGCAATATATTAAAAAGCCCCAAACCAGATATGTCATCCACCTTCAACCCTAAAAAGTACTGTTCAATTTTTATCTTGCCATCAGACAAATTAACACATCGAACTAATAAAGTTATTCGTTCTTGATGATTGACATCAGGGTTACAATCTAGGATAATGGAGAAATACTTGGCCTCTTTAACAACCTTTATGATAGAACTTGTGATATCAGAAGCCAAAAGAGATATCAACTCATTCTGAATTTTATAACTGAGATAATGATAATGAATTTCTTTGTTCTAAATACGTCCAAGGTGGTCTTGCATTACCAACTCAAATTCTGCAATCATCTCAGCACAACCTAAGAAATTACCATTATTATCATTATAAAGCTGCTCACTGCTTCCTCTAAAAGCCAAATTGCGTTTACCAAGAAATTTCACAATGGCTATTATTCTTAATAAAACTTGCCTCAACCGTTCTTTCTCCTTTTTGATTTGCTGCTACAATTCTTTGCCAATTATTTCCTTTTTCTATAGTCTAGCTCTCAATTCATTCCAACTGTTCATATTACTAATATGCTCGACACTATTTTCATGTTCTCTAAGCTTCTCACTGATATGCCTCCAATTTCTAAACCCATCATCTGCTAAGGAACTAGGACTCTTACTAGTGTTAGACTTGAAGATCTTACAGCAAAAACAAAAAACTTTATCAACATGCTTTGAATAAACTAACCATTTTCTATCATGTACCTCTCCATTGCTTAATTTTCTAGAATAATGCATGTGAAAAATGTCTTGAGGTAGCATCTAGAGGAAATTCGATATTTTCTTCTCTTATAGGCCCTTTCTCGACTAATATGTCTCTTGATTTATTATCAAGATTATCCCAATTTCTTGGATCATAAATATCTGAAGTGTAAACTGGTTGCTCATCAACACTAGCAGACTATGCATGTGCACCTAATGCATTTACTGTGTTCTCAGAGTCACTTACATTGTTATCATTGACGTTGATGTTAACATTTTTTCCTGATTCCCATTAGTTGGTTCATCTACAACAACTATTGCCAACTTATCTGGGTTCATCGAAGCGCCTGTAATACTCTCAGGACTCTGATTACTCTTGCAAAATTTATCCATAGCTCCTCTCTGTGATTCTATCAACTCATCCACACATCTTTTTCTTTCCCTTTTCTCGTTACATGATTCATATTTTCTAGACAACATGATATCCCACAGTGCTGAAATTATTATAAATACACAATAGTTATAAATCAGTTAAGATTAAATAACTTGTGATAGTGAATTAATAATTAATGGTATGAAGAATTAGGGAATTGGCAATCGAATCACCTGATCACATAAGCGAATTGACGATCTCCTATCTGATCGCCACGAGACGAGAGTCCAGAGTCCCTACTGAGTAGTGAGTACTACCTACGCAAGTGCCAACCACAAGCAACAAGCCAAGAACTGGCGGCCAGGAGACTTGATCTCACGATCTTCACAGCCTCATAGGATCAGCATGATAAAAGAGAGGAGAGCGCTACCCTCGTCTCTAGTTCTGGAGGAAACCCTCGAGAAAAACTCACGAATAAAAACCCCATCTCCGTTTAAGGGGACGCTGCCTAATATAAGTGCACGCAGGCACCTAAACTTTAGTCCAACTAAAACACAAATACGTGACCCTACTGGTTTAGTCACCTGGGTGGGGCCCCTAGGATTTGGGGGCCTGGGGCAGCCGCACACCCTGCCCCCCAGGGCCAGCCCTGGTCTCGTCGAAGCGTACCCATTCATGAGAAGAGGGTCACCAGACTTGGGGTGGGTCTAAACCACATACCAGTCCCGATAAGCACTTGTTACAACAGATACAGACGTCCATGTACCTGATCCAGTTATTTTTGCTGAAAACTTCTCCTCTCCATTAGGTTCAAATTTTTTTGAATCAGCCAGCCGCTGGTCCTTGCCGGAGCTTGCCAGCCATAAGCAACTTGGAACCGGCTCATGAACCTCACCTCGCCACCCAGCATCTCTCTTTTTTGAAGCGAACCGACAAGGGAGGCCCCTACCCTTTTATATATATATATATATATATATATATATATATAATAGAAGAGAAAAATGTATAGGTTACATGGCCTGAATCCCAAAGAGAAAAGGGTTCATTAAAGGAGACTACTCAGCCAAAGATTGATCTTCGCACTCACTGAAGGTTTAGCTCTAAGAGAAACCTTTTTCATGTTCACCACAAAACTAAGCTTCCACCAAGGAAATGATAGCAATTGCCCATCAAAGACGATGCTATTTCGGTGGCCCATAGGGACCAACAGGCCACAATCACAATTTCTCTGAAGATATTTGAGCCAAAGCTCTCTCATTCTGCAGAGGTTGTAAAGTCATATCCCATTGGATGCCAAGGTAAATCCAGCATGCCTCACTGAATGGGCAACTGAAGAATAGGTGAACGACAGTTTCCTCTAGATTCTCCACACAAAGCACGCAATTGTAGCTGGCCAGATGCATATTTTTTCTTTTGAAAAGATTCTTGGTCTTGAGTCAATCTCTGAGTAGTAGCCCAAAGAAGAACTTATGTTTGCCCTGTGAATGTGATTTCCACATCCATTTGAACAAAGGAGAGGATGGCTTGCTTCCTTGTAGGCATCTGCACGCTTTTTTGCTCGTGACTTCAGAAGAACCCCATATATACTGCCAGATGTCATTGGCTTCTACATCCCTCGGTTGGGAGGAGAGATAGTCTCTAAGATCAATGAGCTGGGCATGAGCTTGCTGAGACAAAGGTAACCAGTGCAAGGATCTGTCACTGGGCATGGAATATTTTAAAAGGGATATGTTTCCTTTCTTTGCAAATGAAAAGAGCTGAGCGTATTTCCACTGGAGGACATTACCATTCAACAAGTCCTGCAAAAACATGATGGTGTCTCCTTTGTTAGCATTGCAGGTGGTCATCATGAAGAAGTTTTGTGACAACGACATAATATCCCTCCACCAGAAAGATCCAACATTCTTCCTTGAGTGGGGTGGAGCACCGTTTTTATATAAACACTTCCATGTGAGACTGACCCAAGGAAGATCCACCTTGTTATAGAATTTATGAAGGAACTTCAGGAGAATAGCAGAATTGTGGGTTTTTATATTAATGATACCAAGGCCCCCCCTCTTCCTTTCTTCTACAAGCAGTTTTCTAGGCAACAAGACAACCCCCCTTTTTTGTTAAATCCCCGCCATTCCAGAGGTAGTGTTTTCTGTATTTATCTATTTGATCAGTGACCTCAGCAGGCAGCTTCATGGAGCACAAGTAGAAACTTGGCATGGAGGAATATACTGAATTGACCAAGACAAGTCTCCTTGCATAGGAGAGCATTTTTGAAATTCCCATAAGATGCTTTTCCATTCTGTTAAGAATTGGCATAAATTCAGAAGCAGCATGCCTGATTGTTCCAAGAGGAAATCCCAAGTAAGTAAATGACATTTGGCCAATTTGACAGCCAAGAGCTTCTACCAGAAGAACCATAGTATTCTCCTCTACATTGATAGGCACAATAAAGGATTTATTGTAATTAATTTTTAGACCAGTGGAGGAAGCAAAAGTGTCTAGGATGATCTTCAAGTTCTCTAGCTAGTTGACCTCAGCTGGTAAGATTAACAGGGTGTCGTATGCATATTGAACAATAGGGAAATCCCCACCAAAGTTAGGTCCAAGAGGATGGGACAGGACATTATGTTGGGCACCTTCATTAATGACAGACTGAAGCAAATCATCAGCCTAGACAAATAGGAGAGGAGAGAGGGGATCTCCCTGTCTCACCCCCTTTTTGCAGTGAAAAGGTTTTTCAGGTACACCATTTAGCAGGATTGAGGAAGAGCCGGAATTGAGAATGCTCTCTATCTAGGAATTCCATTTAGCAGGGAACCCTTTATGCTTAAGGGTCCCTTTGGTTCAACTTTCAAAGTGTTGTGGCTTCCAAAAAAAAGCTGAAAGCCAACCAAAGGCACTAGCTTCCACCTAGGTGCTTTCAAGAAAGCTGCTTTTGGATAGTTCATTTTTCACAGCAGAGATGGAGTGGCTGTGGCCGGCTGTGGATCGGTGTTTTCATAAAATTTACCCGCTGCCACTGGTTATACCGGTTCACTTCTTTTTTTCTCTTTCGACTACCCCATCTCCCTCACACCCACCGGCGCTCCCCTACCCGGCGCTGCTCCACCTCCCTAGCCCGTCATGCTCTTCCAGCCAGTGCTCCACCTACTCGGCGCCGCTCCTCCTCTCCCAGCGGCGGCGCCCTCTCCGGGCCCCTCCTCCTCTCCCAGCGGCGGCTATCGTACATATATCTATGAGCCCACCAGAAGGTTTGGACAGATCCACATATGGCGCTGGATACCGAGATGTATCAAACATGGAAGCTACGATGCAGGACGGCATAGGTTACATGGAGTCCAAGGGACTAGTCAAGGACAAAGAAACTACTCTTCCTAGTTGGAATAGAATTCTTTGGTCGAATCCGATTAGTACTCTTGTAAAACAACTACCCTGTAACCCTGCTCCCCCAATATATAAGGGCGGGCAAGGACCCCCTCAAAACAAGGACAATCAAATATGAGCAAGTTACACATAGGACGTAGGGTATCATGCGATCTAGCGGCCTAAACCTATCTAAATCGTGTGCCTACATACACCATGGAGTTCCTAATTTTGGCGACACCCACCAACCAAAACTCTACCTCAGATACTCCCTTGGTAGGTTGCCGGGTTTAAACACCGACAGCTAGCCCCTCCTCTCTCGGCGGCGACGCCCCTCCTCTCCATGCCCCTCCTCCTCTCCCGACGCAAAGGCTGCATGCCATGTCGATAGAGCTCAATAGCGCGCTGTCCTCACCGAGCTGGCCCCCGCCGCTCACCCCGATCCCCGCCGTGGGGCCTGCGGATACGCGCGGGGTGAGAAGGAGGATGGGGGTTAGGAGCAGGAGGAGGGGAGGGGAGGCCGACGACATTGGGTGCGCTAGGCGGTAGCGATTCAGGGGGCTCTACCACGGCAATCTCGCCGGGGCGTGCACGAGCTCCACCACTGGGCCTAGGTGGGGCGCGCGCGAGCTCTGCCCACCGGTAGCCGGCCGACCGCCCACGGCTCTCCTCCGTTGGCCTGAGGAAGATGATGACGTGTGCAGGAAATATGATGACGTGTGTAGGAAGATGATGAGGAAGATGTATGGGAGATTGACATGTGGGTCATGGATGGCATATGGGGCCCACTAACAGCAGTTTCTTCAAAAGCCACAGTTTTCCAACCAAAAGGCTTTCAGCTTCTCCATGGCTCACAGCAGCTTTTTCAGAAGTCACAGCTCAACCAAACACACCCTAAGGACCTGTAGTATGGTTTGATGCTCTACCTTGTCAAAGGTTTTCTCAAAATCAAGCTTGAGTATGATAATTTCTTTCTTAGATTTATGGCATATGTGAAGAAACTGAAATGCCCAAGCTAGATAGTCTTGAATGGTCCTTCCCTTGATGAACCACTTCCAAAATCACTTTCTGCAGTCTGTTAGTCATAAGCCTAGTAAGAGACTTTAGGGAGTAATGTAGCAGAGAGATAGGTCTATAGTCATTAACTATCTTAGGATTGTCCTTCTTGGGAATAAGTGTGATTAGACCACCATTGATGCTAGTAATGTCCAGATTACCAGAAGCAAAGTCATTGCAAAGTCTTAGGAAGGCATCCTTAATAATTGTCCAACATTTCTTAATAAAAACTCCATTAAAACCATCAGGGCTAGGTGCATGGTCTGGTGGCATGTTAGAAAGAACAGCATTGATTTCATCCATAGAGAAAGAATTCCCCAAATCTTCAAGATCAGTGTTAGGTGTGGACTGTAGGAGATTTTCCAAATCATACTGTATGCCTGTGAACTTAGAAATTCTCAACCTTTCTTTGAATGCATTCCAAAGAGCCCCGGCCTTTTGTGCATGATCAGTCAAACATGTGCCATCTTGCATGGTTAGACTGGAGATGTACTTCCTTCTATAGGAACATGTTGCCATAGCTTGAAACAACCATGTATTTTCATCACCAAATTTAGCCCATCTTGATGCATTCCTTTGTTTCCAATATATCCTCTTCGCTTCTAGGAGCTTACACAAATGAGACTTGATAGCCCTACGAAAATTACTTTCCAAGGAGTTGAGGGCTCTCTAACCCTCCAAACCATCCATCATGGCTAGGACAAAGTTACAATTGTGGATGAGTTTTGACAACTTAGAAAGCTCCTTACTCCGTTTTCTGAGGCATGTTCTCACCTACTTAAATTTGCTATTAAGAGTTTTGGCAGCATTGGCATGGTATGGTGTTGTATTCCAATGAAGGTCCACAACAGACAGAAAGTCACTAAACTGTGTCCAATAATTCTCAAATCTGAATAAGTTCGACTTCGGAATGTAAGTGCCAACATTGATAACATATGGACAGTGATCAGGTATAGGACATCCCAAAGCCTTAATAGAAGTGGAGGGGAAGGATAAAGTCCATTCAGATGATGTAAAAATCCAATCCAATTTCTCTAGGAGGGGGTCATCTTGCATATTGCTCCAGGTGTAACTTCTCCCTTGGAAAGGAATGTCTACCAGGTGCAGGATTAAATCATTGAAGAGCAACATGTCACTCATATTGGCCTCCGGCTTGTTTCTATTCTCAGGTGTTCTGATCAGATTCAAGTCTCCTGCAAGGATCCAATTCTCATATTCTGACATGTCAAGATGGTATAGCCAGAAGATGAATGCAGCTTTGTCCATAGGATTTGATGGGCCATATATATTCGACAGATAGAAGGAGACCCCTAACAAACAGGAAACAAACTTGATAGTCACAGTATAAGAGTTGGTGATCACAGGGGTGCTCGAGTAAAGAGAAGAGTTCCAAATGACAATAAGCCCACCAGAGGCTCCAATTGATGGAGGGAATTCAAAGTGATTCAAGTGCCTAGGGAAAAATTTTCTCAGATAAGCAGCATCAAAGATTTCATGTTTGGTTTCTTGCAAACATATAATAGATGAGGCACTCTGTGATATCTTATCTCGCAGGGCATCCCATTTTTTTGAGAATTAATTCCTCTAATATTCCACACTAGAATACTAATAGAACAATTGGTGCTATTCATGGATAAAGAATATGCATTAGAGAGGAAAGCACTGAACAAAGTTCAGGCTAACAACATAGAAAGGGATAAAAACACCACCAAATTGACAAATTAAGAGGAACATCTATTTCAAGCACAAACTTAATTGAAAGACTAAACCGATGAACAAAAGCTGAGCAGCTCAAATCCCATGAAACTAAAGAGTCTGCCAAATTACTGACCAAAAGGTGCGCAGTACCACATCTAACCAAAAGGTGCACTGCACCATAGAGAGACAGGCTAAAGGACTGACTAAGCATCATCATCGTCAGGATCCTTGATGATCACTGCAGATTCAACACCAGGCTGCATCTGGAGGAAGTCAGAGATGATTCCTTGGACAACATCAATCAACGGATGTGGAGCAGGCACCATTGAGGGACCAGTAGCAGATCCCGAGTAGATGGCTAGATATTCTTGTGCAATAGCTTCACTTTCTGTGTTGCGGAAGCCTTGGACATCCGGGTTGAGATGCTTGCTATGCCTGAGGAAGATATCCTCCAACGATTCCTTCATCTTGCGAGCGCGCCTTTTGCGCAGAGTGGCACTGGTCTTGGGTGCATCCACCTCCATCACCTCATCAAGCTCATCCTCATCATCAGAATATGGCACCAGAGGGTGTACTGGTCCAAAGACCACTGGCTGATCCTCCTGATCCACAGAAATAGAGGCCAGAACCATGAGAGACGCTTCATCATAGATGTAAGATGGTATCGTCGTGTCAAGATCAACATGTAAGGATGAGAGATGTCTGCTAAAGAAACTAATAGGTGGAGATGGAATTGAAAAGGATAAGTTAAGGAGATCTATCACCTCAGAATCAATCACAAGGGCTGAGCCACTTACCACGGGGATGATCTAGAGTGGTCGTATACAGGGGAGAGAGGTTCAGGGTTGTGATCAGAGGCTGCAAAGTCTACAGCAGCACTAGAGAATGTGTCATCCTCCATAACATCAACAGCATGTTGCACATTGTCTCTGGCTGGGGAATGCTGACCAACCGAGGATTGACTACCTGAGGCATGATCATTGCCAGCAGCAAGGCCATGGAGGCCCCTCCACCTTTGAGCAAGGGGAGACAGAGGAAAAAGAGACCCATTGGGGGGGGGATTGGATCCTCATCTGGCAGCATGGTGACTCCTTTGTGCTTTAGAACAAACACGAGGCACATCCAAGAGTGAACAAGGGAAGGAACTCTAGCAGATACAAGCACTCCATGAGGGATCTTAGCGCCATCATTCAGATTGACCTTGGCTACAACTATGGCAATGTTGTTGGTGTCATGCCAATAGTGTAACAAACCAAAGCCCACCACGGCCTTGGCAATGGTGGTGTTGTTCTTGGCATCTAGAGGGAAGATCATCAGCATTACCCACACCTCTTTATCTATATTTTGGAATCTGGCATTCTTGCCTTCATCATGTTTCGCAAAGAACATCTGATAATTCGGACCAAAATGCATAATCTTATCCAAGAACCTTTCTCTCTCCACAGGATTGTTGAACCTAACGAAAGCATCACCAATGGGGCAAAGTTGTACCTCAGCACGACGTACGCTTGTAACATCCGTGAAATCACCCGTTAAAAACCGTCTTTAAAATCTTTTTACCGCTGAGCTCCCGGAAATCAGAAATCTCCCCGGCGATTTCGCCGTCCCGGCACCCATGCCGACCCCTACCTCTTTATCTGTGCCCGTAAATCTCGCCGCGTGCCGTCGTCAGACCGCCGTGCGCGTGCTCTGACCGCGTGCCGCAATCGCCGCCGGTCCCTCTCTTTTTCTTTCTCTTTTCTCTTCCCCTTTTTCCCTTTTCTTTTTTTTTTCCTCTTTCTTCCTCCTTCTTCTTCTTCTTCCTCCTTCCTTCTTCTCTCTCCTTCTCTTCCTTCTTCCTGGCGCCTGAACAACCGGCCCCAGCTCCTTAACTCCAGGTGCCCGGCCTCCTGGCGCCATACCCCGGCCCCCGCGCCACTCGGGCCCGCGCCGCTCGGCCCGGTCCCGCCGGCCGCGCCGGCACCCTCGGGAGGCGCGCCGCCCGTCGACCGGCCCCGCGCCAGGACCTCGACGCCGTCCCCTACCTCCTTTGCTCCACCTCCGGCCCGGCCACGGCACCGGTGCCGTGCCGGCCACCACCGCCCGCTACCCCCCGGAGCCGAGCCCCTACCGCCGCCGGCCCGGCTTGCCCGGCCCCCACCGCCCTGCCGTGCCGCCGCCGCCCACCGCCGGCCATTGCCGGGCCCCTACCCCACCGGCCACCTTGCCGACTATAAAAGGAGCCCGCCCGGCCGCTCCTCTCCCCACTCACCAACACCACCACCAGCCGCGCCCTTACTTCCGGTCGCCGACGCCGCCGCCGCCCCTCCGCCCGAAGGCCGCCACCACCGGCCGCTCCTCTCCATTTCCCCCCAAGGTGAGGGGCAAAACGGAGCCCCCTCCTCCTCCTCCACCACCCACGGCCCTCGGCTCGCCGGCGGCGAGGCCCGGCCGGCCGGCCACCACCGGCCACTCTCCATCTCTCCCTCTCTCTCCAAGTTCCTGGAGAAGAGGATAAGAATACCCCAGATTTCCGATCTGACCCCCACTATCTCCCAAATTACGAACAGGTCCTCCCACCACTCTCATAAAGCTATTCGCGGATAAGCCCCTCCACCTCCAAAAGTATTTACAAAAAGGTCCCTGGTTTATTACAAATCAGTCCTAAACCTCCGTTTAAGCCCCTAATTCATGTTTAACCCGTCATTTCATGCGCCAAACTTCCTCCAATTAATCCCAAATTTCACCACGTCATCCTCTGGAATACTTTCGCCGGCCCATATCCAAATTTCCCAAAAATAATCCTTCTACCTATTTTTCGTTCACGTTTTCTGTTCGGAGCTTACGGTTAAAAACCGATCTTTCTTTTATTTATTTGTGTGCCTGTTTGTGTGTGCCGTAGATCGCGGATTGCCCGAGGAGGAGCCCGAGGAGGAGTTTGACCGCGAGCCCGAGCCCGAGGACCAGTACCGCGAGTCGGAACTCCCGGAAGGCTTTGGAGACGGCAAGTCCAATCTCACCCTTTGATGCATACTTAATACCTAGTTTTTCAAACACAACCTATTGGCCTGTTTTATGAAATGCATATTGTTTTATTGCAAGACATGGTTGGATAGCCACCCCTTGATTGTTATGATCATTCCTTGTTATCCTATGCTTATCTCTAAATATGACTTGCTCTGTTTAGATGATAACCACTGCTAGAACGCTTAGGAATTTGTTACACAACTCCAATCATTATTACAATGGTGTATTCGGAAAATAAATGTGTGTGTGTGTGTCCAAGTGAGAGAAATGGCTTTTTTGGGTTCAAGAGAAAAGGATGTGTAGACAGGATGGATGGGTACTCCTTGTGTGGGATGCCAGGATGTTGTGCTCGTACCTTGGTGGTTGAGCAATGTCGGAAGATATCCATCTTGTCGTAATTAAGGACCGAGTTGATGTGTCATCTTGCCTAACTCCACCATCGTGCAACCACTCGACCGTTGTATGGGCAACGGCTTAGCATAAATCCCACTAGCTAAATTGTTAGTCCTCAGGGGTGCTGGTGAGCAACAGGAGCTCATGGAAAAGGAGTAAGATCTTGGTGACTTAGGTCCCGGTTACGGTCTCATGAATGAGCCGTGAACCCCTTGGGTGCTTTCGTGAGGGCTAGTCAGTCTTAGCTAAGGTGGGTAATGGCTTTGTTAGGATCCGCACCGGCACTCAGGTGATCGTGCTGCGGTACCCTACTTGTGGGAAAAGTGTACAACCTTTGCAGAGTTAAAACCTATCCGGGTAGCCGTGTCCACGGCATTGGACGAGTTACGGCTTTGTCACATAACCAGTTCTTGGGCAAGGATGTCACGTGCGTGTGTGTGAGTGTTGGATTTTAGAAGAGTCCGGCAGTTGTGCCGTGCGCTATGGCGGACGGGGAGTCCGATAGCGATAAAAACTTGGATCCTTTGTGTAGGATCAACCCCACTCAATGTTTCGGGCACTAGAGGAAAGCTTTACAAAACCCTTCTAAAACAAACCCTTGCATATGTTGAAAATTTAGCTTTACCGCAAATGAACTCTAGCCTATCCTTGTTGTAACCTGTGCATGAACTTGCTTGTATCCCCCTCCGTGGATGGGGTTGGACTTGTTGAGTACGTTTGTACTCACCCTTGCTTCGTTGCTACAGAGGAAGACCCGGACTTCATCGCCGAAGACCTTGAGTAGAGGTTGTGTCCGCACCCAACGCTGCCTGTGGTGTTGGCCTTTCCAAGATGCTACTGCTGCCGTGTAGTCCCGAGTGATGTCTTTTCGCAGTTGCTTGGTTAGCCGCTGTTATTTATTTACTGCTTATCGCTGCGTGGCTTACACGCCCACTCCCTCGGGAGTTGTACGGTAACTGAATTATCTGTCGAATAAATGTGCTATCAGCCTCCTGGGACTGATATTTGTATCACATTTAGTCTCTACTTATGTGGGGACGCTTCAACACTGTAGTTGTGGATGAAGAAGTCCTTGAGCTTTGCCGCCATCAGCTTGAAATCATCCTTGTGCACCTCCGGCACCAGGTGGAGGATAGCCAGATCTCATTGAAAGAATCCATGCACCCAGCAAGATAAGCAGCGAGGATAAGCGGCGGGGCATTGGGATTATGCAGCATGACTTCATGGCCACGAGAAGTGTGAGGTTGGGGATCAACGCTGAAAGATGCCATAGGCGGCACCGGAACGGCCAAGGTGGTGGGGGTTTTTGGTGAACTCGAGGAAGGTGAAGGGTCGGTGGCATGGAAAAAAGGTAGGGTGGGATTTATTTTGTAGAGCAACCTCCGGATATAAAGGCGAGACAAAAGGCTCCGGAGCGTAGGCTGATGGGATGTGCTGGGCCTTAGGTCTATAGGCAGCGAGTTGATATTTCCTAGCCCAGCACGCACGCGCCAGGTGACCGTAACGGTAGCAAGACTTGCACCAGATGTCTTGGGTGCAAGTTGCACCAAGATGACCTTTAGCAAGGCAACAAAAGCAGGCTAGCTAGGAAAGATTGCGAGAAGAGCGGGTTTTGCTGTTTGATGAAGATTTTGAATTAGAAAATGAAGAGTTTCATGTGTTACTTCGCTCTCCAGACCACATCAGGAATCCTGGATCCCATCCGATCGAAGATAGAGGCCCTTTGGCCAAGATCAGCAGCAAAATCGGTGGCAAAATAAGATCGGGGATAGGAGATTCTCTGAAAAGCTGATTTGGCATCCTTTGCTCATGGTTGCGCAACAACCAAAGCATAAGTCCTGGATTTAGAGTGAGGGGCAGGTTGCCATTGATTATCTTGCTCTTAGTTCTATTTGAACTTATCATGAACAAAATTAGGGTTGCCATGAAAAAGATGGCGAAAGATTTGCAAATCACTTTTCCTAGTCGGTGGATCATAAGACCCACCAATTTGGAAACCATCGAGAAACGAAACATCTATTCCGCTTGATGAACAACACGAAAATCACGAGCAACACTGCCCAAAACCAATTGAAGGATCAGAGAAACCACATCTTCATCGAGGTGAAAGGCGGAGTGACCAAACGAGGTGAGAAGGAAGAAATCACCAGCATCATCAGAAGAGGAGGCAGAGGAAAGAGAGCCGAACTGATCATGGGCGAGGGCTTCAAAATGCAACCTAGGTTGGAAATCTAGGGAAGAGAGGCCCGCCATGGTGTAGATCAGAAGGATCCATGGAGGTTTGTTGGACTTGCCTCAGGCAAGGAGATCGCCGCGTGCACTGTCGGGAGTGCCTTGATCCCTTGGCCTAGAGTGTTTTTGTATGATTGCTTTTCTCATGATACTCTACCTTGCATTCACCCGACATCTCTCTTGTCGGACGATGCATAAGATGAGGTAAGGCTAGTAGCCGCTATCATCGGATGACAGGCTACTGCTGCTTCCCTTGGGCTTGATGCCGCATTAATCCTTTTCGCCGAAGCTAAGGGATCTCCCAAAGTTCTTGGAGGAGAAACCCATGGCGGAGGCAATGGGCTGGACCAAGGACGAATTTGCGCTTTGCGTTGTATCATAGCAGATATAATCTTACTCACTAGCGGTTCCTACGAATGCTTTTTGTTACAAACGGAACTAGAACATAACTCCGGCAGTTCATTTTCTGCTTGTTGAAGGTCTTGAATCATGAAGCCTGCTGCCCTTGCTTCGGCAATGAACTAGGGCGTCGATATCTCCTCCTAATCAGAATCTGCATCTTCTGTTGCCCAAAATTTGAAGTTCAAAGGTTTGACTCCATGGATCGGCTTGGGAGTGCCTAACGCCTCCGCTGCCAGAGCTACCACCCTAGATAGTGCCTCCCATCCTTCTTTGCATCTCCGGTCTTCAGAATCTTCATATCCGTCATCGACGTCATCTTGGATGCCATGCGCATCTCCAAGTGGTTGCACAGGATATATATCATATAAGTAGAACTTTACAGGCATTTGTACACTGCTGATGTATGCCTGCAGAAGCCCACTCGCAAGTAACGAAGCACCAAATGATCTGATGTATTGCGTCTTCCTCTTGTTAGATCGGACCATTTTTTTTTTGAGTGACTCTTGTTAGATCCATTTAGCATGCACACTTGAACCAATCGAGACACTTCAATTCCTGAATGAGCTTCCAGCGACACTTCAGCATGCACAAACTCATCATCATCATCATCATCAAACTTTTCTGCATGTGTAGAGACACGTACGTTCGTTCAACTAGTTAGCTAGTCATCACTGTTCATTATCTGGGACTAAGCATCCATCTTGTGTTGGACTTGGTCATTGAACTATTTGCAACTTCTTTCACAAAATACTTGGTTTTTGTTGGTGTACACAATCTTCAACGGTTGATCTTTTAGGCTTGTACAACATATACAAAGCACAAAAACCCAAAGCCCTCCCCCCCTAAATTTTTTAGGCATGGATGAAGAGAAAGTGGAAGAAAAGGAGGAGGGAGGAAGGAGGAGTCAAGAGCTGGATCAGCCCATGTAATCATAGATCATCCAGCATTCACAATCACTATGGATAGTTTTTTTCACAATCCATCAAGCACACTCTATTTAGCTTACACACTAAGAGAAGGAACGTCCATGATCTGCTGTAAAGATGAGTGATTGCAGAGTAAGAGCCACGTGGCAAGTTGCAGTAGTTAGAGGGATGGGTGAGCTTATGTGTAATTTTTCTCTCAAAACCGCACGCTTGGATCAGGGAATTTGTATTGAATTGATGCAATAAAAATGAGATCCAATACATGGATATTTTTTACCTTTTAGTTTTTATCAGTGTTTGCCTACACGGGCGTCTAGCTGGTTTACACAGCGTTTAAATGCTACGTTGTAGCTAGCCGTGTCCGTTTAATCAGGCGTTTACCCGTTTAATGACCGTTTAACCCATTTAAATAGCCATTTAGCTCGAATAAATAGCTAAACAATATGTGAATGCACCGGTACGTTGAACACTTTAAACATAAAATTTCATCATTTGAACGCACCACTCCCAACAATTTTAATATATCAAAATTGTTCACATTTATTAGAAGAAAAAAGGAAATAAAAGACAAATATTGGCTTACCTCCCTTTGCACTGGACCGACCATTATCGCTAGTTGGGCTGTCCAAGGACGGTTTCGGCCGTTCTGTGCATTTGGACCTTTTGAGGAATTCAAGCCTTTTCTAGTTGTTTCTCCTTGTGCTTTCATCCCGGCCCAATAAAAGGCTTCCAGTTTCGTCGTCGACGTGGCTGACAAAAAATGAAGGTAGAACGCCGGAACCGGGGATGCACGGGCGGTTCATATAATACCTATGCTTAGCATGTTTTAACTCACATAGTATACTCTATGATCATAGCAAGTCAAATACAGCTTTGTAGTTACCCGCAAAAAAAATACAGCATTGTAGTTTCATACGCCGAGGCCATAAAAAGTCGACCACAACATGTATTCCTGTCGAAAAAAAAAAGAAAAAAATACACCCACGTATATTCCCATTGCCACCACTCGCTTTCTTTCTTTTCTCCCATTCCTTTTTCCCCAAAAAAAAAAATAAATCGATGGGTTGTCACGATCCTGATCTCTATCCCGGCCTGTGCGCAGGCACAACACAACAGGCGGCAGCCGGCTCGCATGCCATGCATGATGCATCATGCATGCAGGCGCCTGGACCAACCATTCAACCATGACGTATGCACACATGTTAACAAGTCTACTCCGTCGACGCGTGAAGTAAAACCACGGCATCGACGTGTTGCCAACGAGCACAGAGCAAAGTCAGCTTTGGCGAGAACAAAATAGCTAGCCTGCTTCTTGGGTTTCTCTTATTCTTATTCCAATCGATCTGCCACTTGCCAAGGTTGACTTTGCCAATTGGACGGCCAGCTACTTGGGCTTAATTCCCCTCCTCACTCACGAATATGATATCTTTTGGACATTTCCTCCCCTGGCATGCACCGACATTTGGCGCTCGTTGATGCGATGCCGCGCCGAGTAGTAAGTCACGCAAAAGATTGATGTCCTGCACTTTTCTCCGACTCAATTGAGTAAAATTTACGTTCGTGAGCAGTGAATGATTCAAACTTTTATTTCGGAAGAAAAAAAAAACAGAACCATTCAAACCTCCAGGGAGAAGGCACCGTCGAGGTCACATGCCGGCACTTGAATCACTGGCTCGTTCTCCCCTATTCCAATTTCCAACGACTCTGATGATGGCACCGTTCCAGTGAATTTTCCAAAAATTTCGGAAACTTCCAGCTTCGCTAGGTTGCTGTTGCTGCTGCTTTTTTGCTTCGAACCTGCACGCGTATCTTATCACAAGAAAGCTCTATTTGAATAACATATATGATTCTGTACATAAGGCTAATGATTGACCTGGAAGTATGATCCGCAAGCAAGCAAGAGATCGGGTCTGCACTGTACAGCATAAATTCAAGCATCCGATCGATCTATTGGCATGTGGCACTCCGGCAGGCATGGAGCATCTGCCCTACACTGACGGACGGATTTTAGTTGGCAGATAGATGTGCTTGCATGGATGATGCATGGCATGGGCAGTTGCTTCATTGCTTGACATGACCATGCCCGCCTGTATTCTGAAAGGCTCGGACCTTCGCTTCTGAGGTCATGGATGCATCAAGAGCCGAGTCCAGCTGCCTGGAGTGACCTATCTGCTGGATACTGATGCAATAAGCGTTAAGCAGGTAGTATCATTATATTTGTCGGAATTTGATTGGGAATACTGTTCCTTGCTTTGGTCCATATCATCCTTCTATCAAAGCATTTATGAGCTACTGAAATGAAATGTATATACCAAAATAGTATAGGAAAGAGGGAGGCAGCAGGGGTTCGGATTGAAATTCGACTGATATTTTACCATACCCGTACATACCGGCCCATTTTCACCGAATTTGGTATGAGCTTCAAATTCCAATCAAAATTTGGTTTGATTTCTAAATTTTTGGCCGAAAACCGGTCCACGGGTCTCACCGGCCATATCCGGTATTTTTTCTTTATCCGGTAACATGAACACGGTACATTGACAATTACTCTCTATGTTCTAGGTTATAAACATTCTAACCTTATCTTAAGTCAAATATATAGGAAAATATATAAATATCTATAAAATCACAAAAAAAATTAGATACACACTAGTTAATATATACTAGCTGTGCATTTATTTAATATTATAGATATTAATATTTTTAATAAATTCGGTCAAAGTTATATGAATTTTACTTAGAATAAACCTAAAATGGAGGAAGTACTACCTAGCTAAAATGCACCTCAATTATATTCCAAATACGGTAATGCTACAGAACAGACATCCGGAATCTAAAAAAATCGAACACTAGACATATGTTGCAAAACTTAGCATCGATGTTGCAACTATTGTTTAGCATGTTTCACACTAAAGCATCAAACATAGCGTCTATATTGCGGCCAAAATTTTTATCTCAGAGTCGAATGACGCAATCAACATTATTTTTCATGTTGAAAATAATGACGCTAATGTTGCACGAGGTAAAATTTGATGTTTCGTTTCCATCAGACGTCCAAGCCCTAGCAGCGTCGATTGCAAATATTCTGCTATAGTCTCCGAATAGCTAGACATGCAATGGTACAAGTATAATGCCCTCATATACAGTCTCATAACAAGCAGTAAGATTCTACAGGCTCATCTTCCCTGTTAGCGGAAACTCTATAAATTTGGTTTCCACAAAGAAAAAGAAAACCCTGTAATCGATTTTATACGCTATACAGTATATAGCAGTACTATTTTAGTGCTTAATTGGAGCCTCAAGTCGATCGACGATACGGTTCCACACCGATGATTGAATCACACTCGAAAGAGTATAATGTCAGGATCTATTCCCTTGGGCACGCTCGAAACGAGCTCGTCGTACGTGTCCGGCAGCGAGAGCGCGATCCTGGTGGCGATCTCCAGGTAGCTCTCGTACTTGTCACCGACGAGCCCCCCACCATCGGCGGCCTGACCATCCCCGCTGGCGGCGGCCTTCTTCTTTTGGTCGTCAGCATTAGCGGCGACGTGACGACGATGGTCGCCGCCGCGGAGAAGGTCCTCCCTCATGGCGTGGTGCTTGAACGTCCGTCGCCGGAACGCCCAGTTGCCCGTGGCCCAGTCGAAGGCGTAGAGCGGGAGGAATCGGTGGCCGTGCGCGGCGACGAAGTCGACGGCGGCGAGCACGAACCGGAGCTCCTCGCGGGACATGTAGTAGGCGAAGCTCACCCGCGTCCACCCGGGCTTCACGCCGTGGAAGCCCCGGACGATGGCGGCGCGGATGCGGAGCGAGAGCTCCTCGCCGACGCCGAGGAGCGCGTGCCCGTAGGGCCCCGCGCACGCGCACCCGCCCCGTGCCTGGATCCCGAACAGGTCGTTGAGGAGCCTGGCCACGAACCGGCCGTGCAGGGGCAGCCGCCGGCGGTCGCCGTCGGGTGGGTAGACGAGGAAGGAGAAGATGGGGAGGCGGCGCGCCGTGACGTTGCCGAGAACCTCGACGTTTGGGTTGGCGAGCAGCCGCGCCATGGCGGCGTCGGCGTAGGCGCGCTCCCGAAGCGCGACGGCGTCGCGGCCGACGTGCTCCTTGACCCAGAACGCCAGCGACGCGCGCACCTTCTGCACGATCGGCGGCGTGCCGGCGTCCTCCCGCTCCTCGATGTCCTCGTAGTACACCGTGTCCTGCATGTTACACGCACGTGTGTGTACAAGTCAGCAGCGAGCTCTCGTCGTGCATGCACATGGTAATTAGCACACATGCATGTATACGTCTAGTACTTGCACTCTGTGACTTCGGTGATTCATCTGAACGATTTTCATGGAAAATGATTGCAGTACTAGAGTACGAAATGTTCGAATTTCATAACACTGGTCCGTATTACCAAAAGTTCTATATTGATTTTTGAATGTGTATAAAAACATGCATGTGCAACAGTGCAAGAAGAAAAGTACTTTGTAGCTAGCTAGCAACTAGCAAGCAGGACTTAATGGTCGCCTGACCTCTTCGCTGAAGCCGTTGACGTAGGCGACGGTGCCGCCGCCGCAGGTGGTCGGCGGGTGGCCGGCGAGGCGGTAGAGCGCCTGGTTCATGAGCAGGATACCCGGTGTGCCCGGCCCACCGACGAACTTGTGCGGGCTCAGGAACACCGCGTCGTACCCGTCCATCTCCCCCGACCTCATGTCGATGTCCACGTAGGGCCCACTGCGCAGAGACACACACACACACAGAGATAAAAAACCGTTAGCAGTTTGAGACACCCACAATTAAGTCACACATCATCACAATGTCAGACAGAGCAAGAACAATGCACTCTGATGGTTCATTCAAAATCTCTTTCATTTATTTTCATATCTTCGTTTATTTAATTTTCGTAGTTGTTGGTGCGCAGATATATTATATTATGAATGATTCTTTCTCTATCAACAATACTAATAAACATGAGGTAGCAAAGAAACATGGGTGAGGAGATAGACGACGCGATGCCATATTGAAGCCTGTGTTTTCATTAGAGAGGTTCAGACAGCGAGATGTCAATGGCTTTCGCAGTCAGATGAGCTACGAACTTGACTTGCGATCCTGTGGTCTCTGATCGACCGTACCCAATGATAGTTTCTTTCTGCTCCTTCTGATTGACTTGGAAAAACAAAGCCGGGCAAGGAATTGAGATTGCTTCAACGATGCGAAAACCTGACAACTAACCGAAGCAATACTTCAACTTCGTCTAATAACGTGTGATCGATGCGTTTTGTTTTGGATCGGAATTGATAACGTATGGTGTTGGTATACGCATTATTAGTATACAGCAGGCGGTGATGGCATCGGAGGTCAAGGTGAGATCATCATGGAGCTAGGGCAGGTGGGCGAAATTTGTCAAATTTTGATGTCAAGGATGGGAGAAACGGGTGTGTTTCTGATGAAGAAATCAATTAAATCGAGAGACCGATCTCTGTCCGGCTATACTTGGCTTAGCTTGGTTGAGTATTCAAACAATGCCGCTTGATTTTTCTTTTTTCTGTTCAGGTCGTCTGACGACCTATGAATGGATCCAACAGTGTGGACACTGAATTTCGACCCAATCACCACAGCAGGTGGTGGAAATTTGTAATGTTCTACAGCGTCAGCTTTGAAACCCACGTATAGCACATGTAATCACATATAGTTTTTCTAATGAGACGAGAGGTTGCTGGCTGCATTTGGAAATTGATGAACTGTATTCTGTAAAGACTTTCTTGGTCAAATTCATGCCAGACTCTTGTGTTTTCATACGTTATCATCACGAGCCTAGAAATTTATATTACGTCTACAACAAGGAAAATACGATCGAGTAGGAACAGCATAAATATATCCTTTTCTAGTTTGTTGGGATGCAAACATGAATATTTCTAGAATCGAAGAACGTAACGTTGAAATTCAAAGCACAAACTACCGTCCCTGCTAGAATCAAAGAACGTAACATGTTGAAATTTAAAGCACAAACTACTGTCCTACACCATGGAACTAGCCTAGTCATACGTACGGTTCCTTGTTTTTTCACACCTGGTGCAATGCAAGACACAGCTGCGAATTCGACTAGATGATATTTTGAGTGGAATTTTGGCATGAGTAACGAATGCAAGTCAAACAAGAAAGTACAATTTCTGACAACGAGCTAGAGGCGCGCACGTACGTACCTGGCGGCGAAGTCGAAGCACGCGAAGGCGCCGTGCTGGTGGAGGATGCGTGCGATGGCGCGGGTGTCGGTGAGCACGCCGGTGACGTTGCTGCACGCCGAGAAGGCGCCCAGCATGGGGCGGTCGGCGTGCTCGGGCGCCGCCAGCGCTCGCCGGAGCGCTTCGAGGTCGACGAGCCCGTCGCCAGCCGCGGGGACCTCGACGACGTCGGCGAGGCTCCGGCGCCACGACAGGAGGTTGGAGTGGTGCTCGTAGGGCCCCACGAAGACGATCCACCGCTCCTCCGGGCGCAGCAGCTGGCGAGCCCGCAGCGCCGCCGCCGGGCACGGCGCCACCCCGATGGCCTCCTGCAGCCGTTTGGCGGCCGCCGTGGCGCCCGAGCCGCAGAAGAGCAGCGCGTCGCCGGGGCCCGCGCCCATGCACCGCTTGATGTAGCGCGCCGCCTTCCTTGCCGTCCGCGTCGTCCGGCTCCCCACGTAGCTGTCTTCCGTGTGCGTGTTCCCTGCATCACATCAATCACACACATCCATTGATCAGTGCATGCAACACGTATGTGTCAATCTTTTTTTCCCCTCTCTTTGGAAAAAAAAAATCTAATGATCATGTCTATCAATCTTGCTGCATGGATGGAAATGGAAGATGGAGAGAAGAAGATTGAGATCGATCACATGCATGCTCATGGCGACTGACCGTAGAAGGGGAGGAGGTGCTTGAGGATGTAGTCCTCGATGTAGAGCAGCGCGCGGCCGGAGGCTGTGTGGTCGGCGTAGAGCAGCGCGCGGCGGCCGAAGGGAGTCTCGAACTCGGCGTCGCCGCCGACGAGCTGCGACCGCACCCACTCCACCCTCTCCTCCGCCCTCGCGCTCCGCTCCGACCTCGCCCGGAGGAGGCTCACCAGGGTAGTACTACTCGTATTCGTACCATCATTCCCCGACACGCCGCCGCCTTTCCTGCCGCCGCCGCCGCCGCCGCCCATCACCGCTTGAAGCGACGGCATGCCTATTATCTAGCTATTCCTTGCTCCCGGCCGACAGTTCCTTGCAAGTTGCAAATGCTGCCCAGCAATATCAAAATGCTCCCGATCGCAGCAAGACTTGCAATGCCTGAATGTCTTGCATGGCGGTCATAGACTCGCATAGCAAGTACATGTATATATACATCCACGAACGTGACGATTAGAAGTGATTCGAAGAACAATCCCGATTGGATGAGGAGAATACTAACCAATAAATGAAATGCATGTGAGATGACTTATGGGATCTGCATCGCCGGTGGTCAACAGGAATTGCTTGCGATGGTCGCCAAATTGGACGCTCAACTGGCCAGCAGCAATTGCTGCGCGCGCATACGTGCTGAGCTGGCTAGATTAGAGAGTATAGATTTGTTCGCAGACGAGACGACCTTTGCTAGTTTGCTGCGTGCATCAGCACGGTGAGTTTTCTATGCTTCGTGATCGGAGTCGCAGCAGGTAGGTGCGCTCCATTTGGTCGGTTTTCAGAGGCGTTGCATCATCGTCGCCACCCGCAGCGGAACGCACAAAGTTTTTTCATCGGCACGGTTAACCGCCGGAGCCGCCGGCTGCTGCCGGAGCGACAGATGTGAGCCCAGTTTTTCTTGCAGTTTGACACGGATGCTGACTTCGATATTAATGCCTGATTGATCGAGAACGCTCGCGCATATCGTGTGCAGCTAATTCAATCCACTTCCGTAGTTTGTCTTCAAAATTAAACTTTGACCATTATATTCGTACAGATTTAAATATATCATTATAGTTTAGAAAACCACTATAGCACCAAACATCTTGAAATAAGAATAAATCTAAATACAAATCCGACCACCTGTCTATGACTCAAAACCCGGATGCTATGCTTAGTTCACAAAAGAGGGATCACTTGGTAGTAGTAGTTGTCGCATGTTTTATAAATAATTGTAAAATATGTACACCTAAATTAATTTTCCCCTAAAACATTTTTTATACGACCGATTTTAGTTTTTAATTTAAATAGAAAAATTGCATAGTGCATAATACTAGCTAGGTTGTGTGCAAAAAGAAGTTCAAGCAGTTTTTTAGGTACGCATCAAACTATTTATGATGGCATCAAACTCGCCTGACCTCGTAAAATTTTGGACATTGGTGTGGTCCATAAAAACACAACTTGGAGCACCAATATCCATTGTCGTGGGTACAAAAGCAAATCGTGTGTGCTATTTAACAATGAATAGAGCTAGCTAGCAGTCCAACCGGGGCTTCAAAAGGGAAAGAGTGAAACGAATTTCATTTTAAACCTAGATGGCGCATTAACTTATTCTTGGAATGGCTCCATATGATTTTGGAAAACTCATTGCCTGGGATTTGTCCCGGGCTCCCGGCCCATCTACATGGTTCCTGATGTGAACACATCCAGTGTAGTCAAGCTAATGGGCTGGATTATCCCCAAAAAAGGCTAATGGGCTGGATTGTTCGTTTCGGCGCAGCATTTGGTCCATATGTGCTCCCAACTTTTTTGGACCGAGTGAGAAATAATTTATCGCCCCTCAAATATACTCTCATTGAGGGCAGTTGGGCTAGTCTGTTGGGAGAATAGCTAGTTGGGCCTTCCTCTGGCCTGCTAAGTAACTGACCCTCACGAAAGCAGCCCTAATATTTGGTCCATTCTATGGTCAGCCCAAATTCGTCGCTTCAACAAGTATCATCAATCAGCCCATGCACAAGCGGAGGTTGGCAGCGCAAATCTCATCATGGAGCACGCTGGTAACTGTAAATTTAAGTTACTTTCGGTTGGTCGGAGTAAAAATTTCAACAAAATTCACCTCCCCCTTTAAAACATGTACCTCCACAATGATAAAAACATAAGCTTACTGGCGATGTACTGTGCCGAATAGTCGATTCATGTGATTAAATTAAATGCGTTCTTGGCTTAAGAAATAGAACGGATAATCCATCACCCAGACCAGACATATGCAGTTGAACAGGAGAGTGCACATGGGAAAAGTAGCCACCCCATCAAAACTGATAGGAGCAATCCGGGCTTGATGGACTACTGATGCATAGGGCGATGTAATTAAGTAAACACCCATGTAAAATAAAAATTTCCATTTCGACGGCTAACCTTACCATTTTCAACAAAACACACGCGCCTGCTGCGCCGCCACGACAGCGTGGTTCTCATTCTCTTAGCTATAGGTGGCCAGATGGGCCAGGCCCATTGGGTGATCCGAGGCCCGACACTAAAACACCGACATTAACCCGATCCGACACGCAGTGAATAGTGCCCAGGCCGGTCCGGCACTATGCGTGGTGCAATGCCTGGGCTGCCACTCGGGCTCTAGTGCCGGCCCAGGCTCGGCACGACGGCAGCTCGATTAGACCAGCTAATACCCCCGCTACCCCATATAAAATAGCAAAACCCTAGCCTATCCCCTTGTTTCTCTCCTCTCCGACCACCTAGCCACCACATCTCCCTCCCCAGCTCACGCCTCCTCTGCTGCTGCTCCCTTCTCCCGCCACCGAGCTCCCCTCCGGCCCTCCCTTCTACTGTCACCGCTTGAACTTCTCCTACCCTCGAGCACTTCTGTTGCCACCGCCACCATGGGGGCGCGCTGGCGTGGTTGGGAGCCGCGGTGGCTGTCGCCTCCTCGGGGGCTTGGTGGGGAGTCGCGTTGGTCGCCGTCGCCACAGGGGCGTGGCTCGGAGCCATGCCGATCGCTGCCGCCTGAGCCGCCGCCGTGGGGGTGCACCTGGGAGCCGCGCCAGCCTCCACCGCTGTGGGAGCACAGTTGGGAGCTGCGCTGCTCCCACCGCCGATGAGGGCACCGATGGGGAATTTTTTATGGATTTTGTGCGATGGATCTAATGTCTATGTTTGTGTATATTTATGTGATAGATTCATGAAATTTGGTGATTCTTGTGATAAATTTCTTGATTCTTGCATGTTGATTTGAGTGCTCCTCTTGCTTGCAATGCTTGGCCCGGCACTAGCATGACAGTGCCTGCCGTGCTTGCGACAAAATGG
The DNA here is from genome assembly GCF_000263155.2 of Setaria italica. Lineage (NCBI taxonomy): Eukaryota > Viridiplantae > Streptophyta > Magnoliopsida > Poales > Poaceae > Setaria > Setaria italica. The sequence goes on along the minus strand of NC_028457.1, from coordinate 13,155,817 downwards.
CCATAGTGATGGGTCTAGGCTAGCAGTTCGGCCCGTAGTACCGGCCCAACCTAGCATGACTAAGCCATCGTGCCTTATAGTACCAGGTCGGATCAAATCGGGTTAGTGCTGGGCGGCCCATCTATCTATATTCTCAGCCTGACAGGTCGGCACCCTGAACCCAATGCCACACGGCGCCGCGCGGAATGCCTTGCCTTGTTACCTCACAGAAAACACACGCGGCCCGTGAGGCCGTGACAAGAGCCGGCCAACAGCCGCCGCCGCTTTACAAGCTACCGCGATCCGCAACAACACACCTCCGCCAGCAGCAGGAGGCGCCAACCAGCACACGAGCACCACACGTCGCGATGCATGCTAGCTGCGCTGCGCGGCGGTGCGGCCCTGCCGGCCACCGTCGTACGCGCTCGGTCGGTGTCGCTCTCCGACAGCGGCGCGAGGCCACATGCCGTGTCGCCGTCTCGACATTAACCAGCGCCGCGCTTGCCGGTCGGCCGGCTTCGCTCGTCAGTTGGGCCTAGCCGATACCCGCTTGCTTGCCCCGGCCCGTCGTCGTCTCTCGATCGATCGAGTCCCCATCGCACGCGTGACATCCCCGCGTCCGGCAGTTATTTTGCTGAGGGGACGTGACGGCTGATGCCTGATTTGATGATTGATTAGAGATCGTTTCTGCTTACGCGTGTCTCGCTTGTGTCGTCCTTGCTGCGCGCGTACTGGGCGGGCTGTATGATTGTTCTTGCGAGGGGGCCTAATTGCGGCTAAATGGCGGCAGCGAAATATAGGTCGGGGTTTTAATTAACTAATTAAGTCATTAATCTGCCGGTCGGAGTAATCTAGCATCTGCCTGTCAATTGCGGTTGCAGCTGATTTTTTTAGCATAGATTTGGAAACATCAACTGATGTCTAAAGTGACATCATTAGCTAGGACGATGCTAATTAAGTCACTATATTTGAGTTCATTGCATTGGATGGATGGGATAATCATGAATGAACCGGTCAATACATGGAGGAACACGCAACCCTACCATTTTGAGACGATGAGTGAACAGTAACACATCTATGCAATCACTATTTGGGAGTAAATGTTGCTACCGGCATCTCATTCTAATTCCATAGGTCGATTACCTTGTGATATCACATCATATCGATGTTAATTTGTACCTCAACCACGTTCATTTCGGAGGCACTAATGGTGATTTCACAGTACTTAAGGAAACGTAGGTTTCACTTCATAATCCATACATCTCTCGGTTCATAAATAGCCGCCCGATTGGCTCTAGTACGCGCCGGAAAAATCAGCCTGTTCTTGCTTGCACCATCAAACGACTCAAAGCTGATCACCTCATCACCAGCATGGACCATTTCTCTATCAACAGGATATATGGTCACACTCGCGCGCTTAATTTCTTCTGCTAGCTCACGCCACATGGTTCGTGTCCATTTCCTAATAATGGTTGCAACAACAATGACTTCTTGAACAATGGCTATTCAAAATTTAGGGCTATGGCCTATGGTGCCGTCGGGAACGTACGGGAGAAACCCCGGTGGTTTTTTGGGAGGAATTATCCAGCTCGTATATGATTTTGTTCTCCTTATGTTTTTTTTGGAGTCTACATGCTGAATGCATGCATATTTTTTAAGTGCAGAACTATTTAATTATTTTTTTAAGAAAAGAAACAGGTCGACAAGCAAATGAGATGCCACTGAAGTTTGGACCAGCAATCCGGCAGTCACTACAAGTTCCCAACCAATGTCCAAAGAGTAAAAGTGTGGTCACCACCGTGTTCGAGATCCTTGTGGTATCTGACGCCTTACCCATCATGGACCATGAAATGTGTCAGGTTTATCTAGTTCTACTGGAAACATTCGTTATGCCAAGAACGCACAGTTTAGCTTAGTACCGTCGTCTGAAAAACAACACGAAACATAAAGTTGGAAAACTGTACCTTCAGTCCAGTAAAAAGCAGAATAACAGCATAAAGTTTTTACATAGCTAGCTCTGGCCAGTACAAACCAAAATCAAAAGTACCTGGTACAAATCTCGGCCAAAATCAAACAAAGTGCAACAGCTGGATTCAAACACCCGATCTAGAAGCTTGGAGAATACTATTCTGCATTCTGATCCAGGAGGCAGCCAAATGAATGCCATGGCACTTTGTAGTTGCACGACAGAGAAGAAGTCCTTGTCCTCCATAAAACCAAGCCCAACCGACGCTCTCGCCAACTTCCCCGCCAACCATCCATAACTGGGCATGGGAACAAGAGAGATCCTGCAAAATTTCTTGATGCATTTCTGTAAGGAGAAAGAGATGAACTGCGTGGTGATTGCTGAAGTTTGGTGGATCAGATTTGTCTGCTGATTTTCAGCTACTTGGGAATTGGAATCCAGGCACATGAATGCAGGTCTTGTTTACAGCTGCACCATGAAAGTTCCTCATCGTCAGAATATTTTGAAGTGACTGACTCGGTTACCATTCATTTGTGAAAGAATACAACACCCGCTGTATTCCATTCTCCAAGGAAATTGTGCTCTGTCAGAATAGATGTACAAGAATTGAGGGACGTAGAGTACTCGTATAATTGTACTACGATGTACAGTAACTGCGCAATTCAAGTTAAGTCACATGCAGTGAAAAATGAAGTTCTCTGAAGTTCACAACAGTTCTTAAAAGAATTCATAAATTAATTAAGCCAGAGGACAATTCGTCACAATATTTGACACCTCTTGCAATGAAGAACTCAACACTTTCTACAGTTACACTCGACGACGAATGATCTTCCAACAAAATCACTAACATATCCACTTATATTAATTAATTTGTATATAAACACAAGAACAAACGTAACTATCTTATACCCTATATATATTCCCTCGCCACCGCCACCGCTTCGAGCCATATATGCCACTTCAAAATGAAATCTGCACAGATCTTAAAGCAAAGCAAATCGCTTTTCTGAACCTCGTGCATTTTTCATTTTGGTGAGCATATACAGCAGAAGCACTTGAGTTCCTTTTTTTTTTCCCAGTGAGATCTACACGATATACTGTACTGATGAACGAATTGAAGAACGCCGCCATGAAAGCACCCAACCAAACCCCACCGTGCTTGTCCACGGATGGGCGGGCCAGCTGTGTGCAATGAATGAAGAAGGATCTAATGGCGCATCGACCGGTGCGTGAGTGGGATCACCGGCCGGTCGATCAGTTGAACTTGGAGCAGACCTTCCTGACCTCGCCGGCGCCGCCGGTGACGACGCCGATGCTGCCCATGCGGACCATGGCGTCGGCGAAGTCCTGGCGGAAGTATGGCCCGAAGAAGTTGCTGAGCAGGCCGGAGTAGGAGTCGACGACGTCGACGGTGGCCGTGTCGTTGTAGAGCGCGGCGTCGGAGCCGATGACGGCGAAGCCGTTGCGGATGTTGCGGAGGATGGAGGTGTCGAAGACGTTGCCGCTGCCGCGGTCCAGCGGCAGCCGCGTGTTGAAGTCCCCCGGCGCGCACCGGGACTTGAGCTCCGACAGGAACCCCGGCGGGATCGTGGGGTCGGCGCCGCGGCCGCCGCCGGGGAGAGGGGTGTTGTAGAGCCGGTCCTGCAGGAAGAAGCACGCCGTCGTGCCCACCGTGTGCGCCGCCGTGAGGAGGACGAGGTCCTTCTCGTCGAGCCCGTTGGCGCGGAACTTGGAGCGCAGCGCGTCGATGCCGTCGTGCACGTCGGGGAGCGCGTCGGCGTCGCGGATGTTCGACACCTTCCCGTCGCGACGCCCCGTCGGCACGTCGAACGACGGCCCGCCGGTCTGCATCGACGAGTGCACGTCGTTCAGATACGTTCCCCATATATATATATATCTGATATATATATATATATATTATATGTATATATATAAATATATAAAGTGTACGCACGAATGCGACGGCGTCGCGGGCGGCGAGGGCGACAATGTCGGCGCAGGAGACGACGCCGGGGCACTGGGCCTCGAGCTGGGTCTTGGCGCCCTCGATGATCTCGAGCCCGCGGAGGCCCTGGTGCTTGCTGTTGTCGACCTCGGCGCTGCCGCTGCCGCCCTTGATGAGGACGGAGCCGTCGCAGCCGCGGACGAAGCAGTCGTGGAACTGGAGGCGGAGGAGCGCCGGGAGGATGGTTGGGTCGGCGGAGCCGGACTGCCGGACGACGGAGGCGACCGTGGACTCGGCGCCGGGGCAGGTCCGGGAGTAGAACCCCACCTGGAGCTGGCCGTCGGAGACGCCGGCGAGCAGCAGCAGCCATGAGGCCGCCATGGCCAAGCCCAAGCCTGTCACGTTGGTACCATTGCTACGACTACACCTTCTCGCCATCTTTAGAGAGAGGGAGGTGGCGAGGTGGATGGTAGCAGCAGGAGGGGGAGGTGCAAGTCCTGTGAGCTGCGTAAATGAGGTTTTATAGGCCTGCTTCGGAGCGGCGGTTGGCGCCGATGCGGCGGCACATGTGTGTGTACGGTGCAGATTTGACTTCACCACAGGGTAGGTTGGTGCCAAACATCTGCTGGTACGGTGCAAAAGTTTCCGGGTGCTAACCTTGTATGCTTTTTTTTGGTCTTGTGGATTATGAAATTTTTGGGTCTCATTTACTAGGAACAGTAATGGGTTACCTGCACTATTATTTTTTACGAGCAAGGACCTGGTTGTTCTGTCTTTGTAATTTGTTCGTTTCACAAGGACCTTTGTGTAATATGGACATATATTTCTCCCACAATTTTAGTCCAGTCTTATTCGGGGACAAAGAGCCGTTGAAAGCTAACACTTTGCGTGGAGAAGCTTGGAAAGGAAAAAAAACATAGAACCGCCTGGACGCCCGGATGTTCGATGGGAAATTTTTTATTGGACGCTCCGAGGAAACATTAAAATTACCTAGTGCAACATACTGTTTGCAATATGAAAAATAATGTGTAAAAATGACTACGTCGTTCAACTTTGAGATAGAAAATTTCTGCCGCAACATGAACACTATGTTTCATGCAACATTCACTGTGAAACATGCAAAAACAATAGTTGCAATATCGATGCTTAACTATCGTATCATATATCGGAGCCTTCGATTTTTTTAAGATTCTGATTCTGTAGTATTATTGAAAAACCTACATCACTCCGTACAATAAGGAAAAAAAACCTGTGTGTTTCACTTCCAAGATATATCAAATTGTTCTGACCTGAAAATTGATTGCATCATAGTTGAATACTAGCTGAATCTACTCTTCGGTTCAGTCTCGGATACCATCATGAATGCTGCATCATTCTGGAGCTGCCGAAAACAGGAGAGAATCATTTTAACCCCCTCTGGGGCCGTGGTTAGGCCAATGTAAATGTTCATGCATGTGCACAAATCCTCCGGTGCATGGCGTGGCGAGCTCATCCATCCGTCGTGCACAATTTATGAGGCTTTCCGGGCCGGTTGTCACGGCAAAGCAGGAGGGCGTGCCAGGAGGGGGATGGTCCAAACTCCAAATTGTGGTTGGCACACAGCAGGGCACGCGAGCGTGTCGGCTGAGCTCCCATGGCCATGGTTGTTGGTTTCGTTTACTGCAGCTACCTACGAATGGTCACATGTGCAGGAGTGTGGGCACCAGTAGTTCTGCAGCAATCCCTTTGGGTTTTCGTCCAGAAAGTGAGGCTAGGGTGTACTCTGTACCTGTTCATTCCCATCTTTTTACTGGGAGGAACTTTGCCTGGAAGTACGTCACCACGGTCGCAGGGTAGGGGCAGCACTGGCCTGGTTCTGCAGTTAAAGTTGTCTCCCGACCCTGTTTCTTCCTTGGAAAAAGTACAGTTTGGATTCCATGGCACATGCCCTGGACCCTGGATAGATGGAGTGGGGTAACATTGTATCAATGGAAGTTTATCTTGGTTTCAGCTCCATATACCTATGGGTTCGCCGTGAATTTCACGCCGGCTCACATTGGGAATATGTTATTCCCTACAAGTAAATGTACGGCGTTATAAATATTGGAACAGTCTCTAATAAATATTTTGAGCGACTTCCTTTTAGAAGGAAACGACAATAAAAAGTTAGTATCAAATATAAAAAGTTTTGAAATATATATTTTCAAAAAAAATCCAATAATACTATGTGTATGTGGTCCAAATTAGAGAGATTTTGTTGCACACTTTTATACAGAAAGAGGTAGTATGCCATTTAGCACGGCTGAGCAACTTTTATATTATAGCAGAAATTATATGGGTAGTTGCAAGTCTAATTAAAAAGAAATGATTCACCCTATTGAATGGATGCTTTGTAGAGCTCATTATTCTAAAATTGATATATCTGATGTTGTTCTCTATGTTTATACTTGAAAGGGGCCGCCAATGTATCACTTGTTGTCATTTTTTTATAAAAAATATCACTTACCTAATCATTCTACTTGCAAGTCATATCATTCAAATCAAGACCAATATAGTGTTCCACCGTTTGTGCGCCCCCCGCACCTAGGGTCGCCCCGATTTCGTGGTCGTTTGATCTGGCATGATCCAGCCATCTTGGCAGTCACAAAGATGCATGGAATTTTACAAAAGACCCTCTTATCTTATATAAATCAATCCACGGTCCAGGCCCTTAATCTACCGTAACCGAGCTTGCAGCATATAAATCCTAACCCACCCTACTGGCATCCCATAACCTAGTAATTTAATTCCATCAGTTACTTTCGCATGACCAAAGTTGTTTCACCCGAACCTCAAGAATCATATAGTCATCTCGCTACACAGGGACCAACTGCCATGATCCTGTTCCCTGACCCCTCTCATCCATAGAACTGATTGAACATGAAACCTACTAACTCTAGGAAATTCAAGGCTAATAACTTGTTTTGGGGGGGGGGGGGGGGGGGAGTTTTAGAGACGTGCATATTGTCACAACGATCAAGGTATAGTACTTGGTTTTTTGGACGACCACTAGTAAAACATATGGTTTATATGAAACAAATATTCCAACAATCTGTGGAGCTAAATCAAAACAGGGATACACCTGATTTTTTTTTTAAAAAAATGATCGATATAAGACAAACTATTTCATTTTTACCTTGCAAACTCCAGCTCGCATGTGGAGCTAGGAATGGGCCCTCCTACCAAACAGGTCCACATGCGAGCTGCTATTGTTAGTTTAGGCCCGGCCCACTCAGATAAAAAGGCCGTAGTGTTGCGAGCAGCTACAATTACCATGAAAACTCACAAAAAAAAGGAACCTGAACACACATATTTTGAGCTCAGAACAAGAAATATTTTTAAATGTTACCCTTAAAAGTGAAAGAAAGCAACACATATTTTCCTCTTTTTCTAAAAGATAAAAATAAAGCCAAACAATGAAATCAAGAAAATGGAGCAAACAACATTACCAGAGGAGGGAAATCTCCATGACCGTCCAATCAATTATCCAAGTCGACTAGACTGTGCTGATCGCGACTAGCCGCCGACAGACATGGATTTATGGCGTACAAGATTGCTTACGACACACAAGAGAAATGTATCGCTACGAGTCTGAGCTGGTGTGTCTTGCGAAGAACAAACGAGCTAATTCAGCACGCACTTGATCACTGTGCATGCGCAACTGTGTTAGGTCGTTGCTAGCTCATGCTCTGTTCTGGCATGTGCTAGCTCTCACCGGCTGAACGGCCACGCTATTTATTGCCCACGTTGCATGTCTCCGGTCGAGCATATATGGATAAGAACACCGATGAAGTCTATGCTAGTTTACCTAAAATCTTCATGCAAACATAAATTGCATGCCTTAATATTCTTTCATATGGTTGTTACTCGTTAGTTGTACTAGGAATAATAGGCTCTATATGAAACATTGGTGACGTGAAGTAGAACTTAAGTTAGCTAGTACTAATCGTGAACTGATTTAAGATGGCAGATGAGCCATTCTTGGACTTGCTATCTAGGGTTCTGATCTCATGTCCTTACCATTTTGGCCTACCAAATTATTTCTGTTTTCTCGTGCAATGTGAACCCGCTAGGGTTGATTTCCGATCTTCCGATGAGAGAGGCGTGGATAACTTGATTGGTGGATGGAGATGACGTTCACAGCCCGACTACAGCCTTCCAAGCTGCGCCTTAGCAACCGATACACCACCTCCAATGGATGCCGCGATCTTGTGGAGCGCGTCACCCGGCCACTAGGGCACTCGTCCTGCAAGCAATCGAAGAACTAGCAAGAACAAGTATAACAAGTACTGAATTTACTAGATGAAGATGAAAGTTTCCAACTCAATCTCAATAAGGTAGGGTTCCGAAGACAGGAAGACGGCGGCTGATCCAGCACGCGCACTTACAAGCAAGTAGTGAGAGCTAAACTTGATCTAAACAAAACCCAATCTGTTTGTGGCAGCTCTAATCCTTATTAATACCTAGGAGGACAACCAGGGGGGTGTTAGGGTCATGCTCCAACTCTAGGACATGTCCCTAATAGACCCAACTTGATACATGGCCCATTGGGCCAAAATAAGGTGACACAGCACCAAAAAACCTATTGGTAGTAAATTGGTCATTGCGACCGCCTCAGACTAGATATGGACTTGGGTCTAGATCCATATGAAAATAGACTTCATAAAGAATCCATGAAGTACTTGAACGCCCCAATCTGAGTCCGTATGCAACCATGGTGACCATCACAAGTTGGTACTATGCTGGAGTCTGAATCCAACCTGCGCGAGTCCTTTTCCCTTTCGGTCTTCTCCCTGGTTCCTAACCAAAACAAGAGAGCACGCGTCTCCATGGTCTAAATAGGATGAACAGGAACTCAAGAGCGAACTTACTTGATGATTAAGTTGACGAGCACGGATGCGAGTAATAGGACCAGAAACTGGTACTTGTGTAGGTGTGGATGTATCGTTGGTGTTGATGTCCTCATCAGGAAGTATGGGTAGAACCAGATCTATCCTACGTGGAGTTTTCAATCAAGATTCTCGATCGCCAGAAAAGGAGAACTAGGAGACAAGTGGTGAGAATGTTCAAAATCTAATGGAGCCATCATACCGAAGAGGAGGCAATATGGGAAAATTTCTGCGGTTTTCTTTTCGACCAGAAAGGTACACGCACAGCCACACTAGTTTTTAATCACCCAAATCTTGGGATGAGATTCTTTTTAGATTTTAGGGGGTAGGCTGTGACATCCCTAGTGTTTAAAAGGATAAATCAAGATAAATTAAGGAAGAGACTAGAAATAAACCAAATTTGCAAAGAGTCAAATTCAAGAACCTTTCAAATTCTAGCTAAGTGTAAAAACACCCCCAAATGGCACTCACATGGGTAGGAAATAAAAACAGATTTTTATATAAGAACTCAACTTTTGGCAAATGTAAAAGTTGTAGAACGTTTCAAACTAAACAACTTTCATAATTTGCACCTTCTATGATTTTGAGTGGAAGGCATTTGAAAATTGGGACAAAGTTGGGTTAAATTCAGGTCAAATTCAAACCAATTTTGCCTGGCGTTCCACAAATGTTCCAGCAGCTATATCTCCAAAACGAGCATGATTTTCACATGTTAGCTTTTGTAGAAGTTGTAGTCAATAGTTCAAACTCCAATTTCTATATTTGAAAATTTCGAAGTTCCATTCAAAATCTCAGAGCAAATCCAGCCCAAATGTTTGCCTACGTGCACCACGCGCGGACCCATGTGCGCCCGGTGCGCGATCCCCACGCACGGGAGCGCGATGTCACCATGCGGCACCGCCCGGCTGGCCTCCGCTGCTCGCCCAACCACCACCAGCGACAAGACCACACGGGCCCGGCCTCTGCCCACCCTCGCTCGCGCGATCTCATCTCCCCACGCGAAATCGCAGCCAGCCAACCCCAGGGTGTGGGCCACGCACGCCGAGCTCCGCACGCCACTGCTGGCCTCTCGCGCGCCTCCTCCACCTGCCGCCTTTGGCCGGCTGCCGCTCGCTTGCCCAACCATACCTCGAGTTTATCCTAGCGTCCTGTGCTCACCCACGCCATTTTGCCACTATAAAAGGGCGCTCACCCAGCTTGCCAGCACCCCACTCACCCCCGCACCGAAGCCACCGCGCGCCATTGGAGCCCCACCATCAAGCTCACCCTTCCGAGCCCCACCAGCGCCACCCGAGCCTTCCTTTGTGCCACCAGAGCCACACCGCACCTCCCTAGCCCCTTCCCCAGCCATCTCCGCCACTGCCTTCACCGGAGATGAAGCTCCCGCGGCCGCGCCACCACTGTCTCGCGGAGCACCGCTGCTGGACATCCTCCACCCTCGAACCCCATAGCACAAACCTCACTGGTGAGCAGCTCATCGCACTCCCGCCCTTAGCTTGCACCCACCTCGCCGGAGTTCGCCGGATTTCCACCGACGCGTCGCCGGCTAGACCCCAAGGATCACATTGCAAGGTCTGTTTTATTTCTAGGGTCCTTAGTGCAAGAATGTAGGGGTGTTGTTGCGAATGTTTAAAAACTTCAAGGGTCATTCTATAAAACATGAAACTCAGATTGATTTACAATCCATTTAAACGGCTGAAACTTGGAAAATGTCTAGGAAAATGTAGAGAAATGAGAAAAATATGAAACTTGTTTTACTAGGTTCCTGATGATGTGTAGTTTAATTTAAAAATGTTTCTGTGCATGTTACTATCCTGCATCTAGTGCTATGATTTATTTTGTATAAAAGCCACGAAATGCTTGATAAATCATCGGATGCTCTGAAAAATGTGAAACCACTTTTTGTTAGCTTCCTTTTGACATGCATGTTATGTATCTATAAATTGTGTCACTGGAATCTATGATGTTAGTACTATTTTAAATACAAATGTTGAATTGTTGTCTTAATCTTGTTATTTACATGGTAATTAGTGGAAAATAGATAAAATTGCAAAGTAAATTTTGTTAGATTCTTGATGACCATATCTGACCAGTAAAAATACTTGCTCCTGTAAATTATGTGTTTTACATTGCTTAAGTAAATACATGTTGCTTAATCTCCTTTTTATGCAATAAATAGTTTTCATGTTGATAAAACCCAGAAAAATTGACAGTAGCATTGTTAATGTTGGTAACCATTCTGTAAAATTTGTGGAACCAAACTGATAGAACTCTAGTTAAAAATCAATCTTCATGTTCTGCAATTTAACACTATTTGATTTTTAATAAATTCTGTAGATGTCAAATTTATCTCAAATTTTTACAGTAGAAAACTTGTATAGATGATTCTAGAAACATTTGCTCATGTTTAAGAGCTAACTTAATTATTAATGACAATTGCTACTAGAAAGGGTGGACTAGTAAATGTTTAACTATGCTTTTCATCGCAACATTATCACTCTTAAAAATGGTTGCTAAAGAGTACCAACACGACACCACCTTTTGTTTTTATGAATTCTAAGTTCTAAGAATCTTATATGTGTACACAATCACCATCAAAGTAAAACCCAAGTTTTATTCACAACCCACCTTGTTTTACGAAGAAAAGAGTTGTCATAAACTTTTCTAGGTGAACGTGGCTATAAAGAAAGAAAGGTTTAAAATCTTATCTAGGTGAATGTGGTCGAAATGCACCCTAAGCTTTTACAATGGTTACGAAATGCAACCTACACCATGAAAGCATGTAATTGAAATCTTATGCATATGCATCTCGTGTAGAAGCTAACCTCGCTGACGGCGCCTACGAGTTGATCCCGGAAGCTGAAGAAGAACGCTCTACGACTATGTTGAACCTGATCGAGACAACTCAAGACTCGAGCCAAGCTTTGGAAGAGCGTCAGGCTAACATACGACAAGAAGGCAAGCCCCAGAGCGTAACCTTGGTTTCTAAAGTTCTACAATATCTTATTGCTTATGTTTGTGCATTAAGTTCATAAGAGTTCCTTGAAACCTTAGTTGCATGCTCCTAGTACCCATGACTTGAATACTAGAATGTTAAGTCGAGTAATTGCTATGCTAAATAGGGACACAGAAAAGTCGAGTGATTTCCTGTCACTCACGAGCTATAGGAGTTGCCTGTTTACTTATGTTGGAAACATAAGGTTGACGGGCAGATGCCCCGTCTGTGTAGAGGAAAACTGCTAAGGTTGAAATGTGTTAGAGTTGTGGTCAAGTGTTTGAAGTACTAAACTCATACCTAGTATAGGATAGGGAAGCCTAGTACCTAATTGAACCGGGGCGTGGACTTTATCCCCGCTCTCTCTGGAACCGAGTTCCCCTGATGCATCATGTGGGTACAAGTGCAGCCTCGGTACAGCGTCATCCGGGACCGTGGGGCATTGTATCCAAGGGAAGTGGGCCCTGGCCACATGCCTAGGGATCGATGGGGATGGCTGACATGTGTGAACTCGGCATGGTACGCATATGTCGCGGGTTTAGGTCCACCTTGCAAGGTTAATAAATTCGATTTGAATCGTCTGCCTCTCACAGTTTGGGACTGCTTGACCGCCTTTCTGCACTGAGTAAGAAGAGGAACAAGGATGGTGATTATTATTGATGTTTGACTAGATTGCTTTTTTTACCATGCTTGCTTAGAATAGGTGCTTACCTAGAATTGTTAATCAACTAGAACTTGATGCTAAAACTTGAAAGCAAGGATCTACTTTTGAAGATTTTAGCAAAAACAACCCCCTCAGCCAAAAAGCCTTACATGTCTAGTAGTCGGTGGATTAGATACCACGTGATGGGTAAGCCTTGCAGAGTATTAGTATACTCAGCTTTGCTTGTGGCTATGTTTTCAGGTAATGTTGATGTGGATGGCATTATTGCTAGTGTGACTTGGCCGTACTAGATCCCTCCTGGAGGGACGGTTGAGTGGGACCGGTCCTCGGTCGGCGAGGATCGTGGTGATTGATATCATGGAAGGCTTCACCATGGTATCGTGTATCGACGTTAGACTTATCATTATTTTCCGCTACTTTTGAACTCTGAACTACTTTATGCTTTGAAACTCGGTTTGTAATAAATTAATTTGGGACCTATGTAATATTTTACCTGGATTGTTGTAATCTCTGGACTCGTTTTCATACGAGCATGCTTGTTTTGATCAGAAATACGTGGTTGTATCGGGTAAAACCTGACAGACTGCCATCTTGGTTCGATTTAAGTGTCTGATCGCATTTGAGGCGATGTTTAGCACACTTAAGCCGGATTAATTTGGGCAGTTCTACCATGAAACGGTGGTTAGGGACACTTGCCTTTCTCCAAAGAAAAGTTATTCTTACTTCTCTTCAGCTCTTGTTCTCTTGAAACCATTAATCTTCAAAGCTTTCGAGCAGTGATCCTACTACTCGAAACAATCACCGGCACAAACATACAAGCAAACAAACGAGTACAACTAAGAACAACACACCAAAACAAAATAAAATCATTAAAAGAGCGTACTAAGGAATAGGGCTTGATTCTATGATCACGAAGGCACGTGAAACACTAATAACAAGGGTATCATTGAAAACATACATCTATCGAGGAAACTTTGGTTGCAAAGGAAAAGACAAGAGCTATATGCTGCATTTATTTGTATTTAGAAACACATGTAAAGGATACTTTTAGAAAAATATCCTAAGTTAGAGTTAATTTAAATTATATTTGTATATGAAAAGATGATGTAAAACCTAGTCAACTTTTATTTATAAATATTCATGTACAAATTTGCCATTTAAACATTTAACTTTGGAAAATAAACTATATGTAATAACATCTAATTGATAACTTTATATGTGGTGTTGAACTAAAACAAGTTATAATTATGAACTCATTTATGTTGATATTAATCATATTAACACTTGCTTAAAGAAAACCAATGGATGAACCTATTTGCTTTTAATTAGAAAAGATTAGTAAATAAGCATCAATTTAAATTACTATCATATTTATTTTCAAAAATATGAAACATGGCGAATCCACGTTGCTAAACTATAGCTCACGATTAGAAGATTAACATAGCAAGAACTGACTAAAACGAAACATTGGTTGTGAAGATACACTATCAAAAGATTTGGGTTCATAAAAGAAAACGAAAAGAAACTATGTGCTTTATACATTTTAAATGTAGAAATCAATGTGGGTGATATTTTAGAGAAATATCCTATGTTAGGATTAACTCACATTATATTTACATTTTGAAAACATGAAGTAAAGCTTAGCCAAATTTTAGTTACAAATGTTCATGTACAGTTTATACCACTTTAAACCTTTAATTTGGAAAAGATATCATATGTGGGAACATCTAAGCGCATAACTTTATGATTCGTGTTCAACTAACCAAATTATAATTCAAAAACACATTTATATTTACATTAGCCAAATTAACATTTAATTATGAAAGTGAGGTAAAGATCTAAATAGTTTTTAATTAGGAAACAAGAGTATAAATAATTAATCATATTAATATTTTAAATAAATTTTAAAAACACATAATATGATTAATAATGCTTTTAACACGTAATTTAAGTTGAAATGAATCTAACGCAGTAAGAACGAGGTTAAACGGAGGTAAAACATAGAATCTATGAGCTAAACAAGGTTCAAGGGCTTAACCGCGAGAAAACTAAACTTCCAGGGGCTAAACATTAAGGAACCGATGGCTAAAACCTAATTATCCATATAAACCGAAGGTCTACCACATAAAAGATCGGGTCTAGGATGGTGGGAACTATTTTCAAAAGCTTAGGAGCTAAAACAGATGAAAAAGTTTTGAGATCTAATTACTTTTGAACTGCGCTGGACCTCAGAACAAAACTATAAAACTCATGGGCTCTTTAGCAAAAAGAACAGCATGGCGCATGGTTGACCGGTATTGACCCGGGTCAGATCTAATCTGGACCGTTGGATCAAGATCGGGTGGCTACGATCATCTGGAACATGGGCGGCGGCGCGCGAGCAATGGCAGACGGCAATGAGCGGCGACAGAATAGGGGAAACTCGCCGGGATTGAGTCAAACTCAAGCTTCCGGCCACGGATTGCAATAGGATCTGGCCCTGCACGAAGCAGAGCGCACGACAAATGCACCTAGTGTTATCGTGGTGGTTAGAGCGTTGACGGCGATGCGCGGCTCGGAGAGGTGGTTTGGTAGCGAGGGCAGCGACTCTGGCGAGCATTCTCACGTGAATGGAGACATAGGGGTGCACTGGATCTACATTGACGACTTCCTCACCTCGTTGCAGTGCTCCGGGTAGTGTTCTTGTCGATGGAAGGGTGACGGCGGAGGAGATCAATGGCGGCGGGTGTGCTTGCGCTCTAGCTTGGGAGGCGGCGGCGCTGGAGCTCAAAGTGGGATGATAGGGTTGGTGAGGGGCTTAGGGGTGTGGCAGCGGCTTTTATAGCCAAGGGCTCAGCATTGGTTTGTGGGCCGAAGCGAAGGTGGGAGCGGAAGGTGCGGCTAGGACTCGAGTTCGAGTTCGGCGCGATGCGGCCGGAGGTGGTGGATGACAAGTGGAGTCCCGGCGTCAGCGGGTGAGAGCGGAGGCAGCCAGCGCGGTGCGTAGGAGGTGCAAGAGCTAGGCCGAGTTGGGCCAGCTTGCCTGCTGCACTACTGCGAAGGGAGCGGTAGAAACGTGCCGAAAGCAAGGAACGTGCCGAAAGCAAGGATCGGGACAAAAAAGGGAGAGGAAAGAGAGAGAAGATAAGGTTTTTCCTATTGTTTAAAAAGGTTCAAACAAATGAACTCAACACAAATTTGAATTTAAGCAACAAAAAACGATGCATCAGCATGAATGCAACAATGAACTTCTACAATTCATTAATTTATTTTGATAAAGATTTAATTACCTAAGAAAATTTAAATATAACCTTAAAATCTTTGGACACATGCAATTAAATTCTAAAAAAAATTATTAATTACAAAATTTGAAAATGACACGCCTCCTCCATCATATTGGTGCCTCCTCCATCATACTGGCGCTGCCTCCTCCTCGTCGACGCGCTACTAGCCAGCCACCCCGACACCGGCGTCGCCCCCGACCCGGCCATTGGTGCCTCCCCTACTCCGCTGCCCCAACATTGCCGGTGCCGTCCCCAACCCATCCTCCACGAAGCTCAACCGGCTGGCCGCGGGCTCCGGCTTCTCTGCTGACGTGAGCCCATGGCCGACTGATGTCATTTTTTATTTTTTATTTCTAGAAATGTTGAATTAGCTAGAAAATGTATAAAAAATGTTGAATTAGTTAGAAAATATAGAATTTTTTTTGAATTAGCTAGAAATTCTATTAATTGTAAATTGTAAACATGCCATGTTAGAATATCGTGTTAATTGTTAGAAATGTCTAGAAATACTAGAAAATAACTTTGATACTTTTAGAAATTACCAAATTATTTTAGAAATCGTGTTAATTTTTGTAGTCAATTATTGTTACAAAATGTATAAATATTAGTCATTCATTTCATAGTACATTATTGTTACAAAATGTATAAGTTTTATTTAGTCATTCTTTTTTTTGGTCATTTACTAGCAATTCATAGTAAACAATAATTTTTGTAGTCATTTATTGTAACAAATTGTATAAGTGTTTAACTCTTTTCTTGTTGTCATTTACTAGCAATTCACAGTAAATATCATTGTAGTCATTTATTGTTACAAATTGTATAAGTTTTTAATTCTTTTTTGTTTTCATTTACTAGCAATTCACAGTAAATATTGTTCATCCATGACTTTGTAGATCCCAAGCGTATAACGGACCACGAATTCAGAGTGCGTATACAAATTTTTTAACCATAAATTAGTTCTAATTGTGCAGACCCATTTATCTACTATATAATAAACTTTGCCAATAACACAGATCAGAGACATGAAGGAAGCACTCATCGAGATGGAAAAAAATCAGGGCAATTCAAGAACAACTCAGTGGATTTCTTCTGGACAAGGTATTAAATCTAGCGGGGGAGTTCCATAATGATGGATCAAGTCTGCATCACCATCACGACTCGAGTTTAGAATAGTTGATCCAAATATTGAATTTGATGTGTTGATGCAATGTAATATTATTCATAAATGTGTATGCAGAAGATGTCTATATATATATATATAATATTATCTCAAATGTAATATTATAAATCAAATACAACTTTATATATATTAGAGTATCACGGCGTAAGTATGGAGCGTCCTCTTTAGCTAACAGGATGCTGGGGTCAACCTGCACTAAAAATGTAGGAAGATCATCGAACTAATCATAATCTTCTAAAATGTCCCTTCCTTATTGGTTTGCTTGACATGTCCTTCACGTAGAAAACTTGAGTCACGCATTGGCTAGGATGAATGGTTCGTCTCTATATCCAATCTTGTTGAGGTCTACTATTGTCATCCCATAGTTGTCTGTTGTTACGCCTCCTCCAGTAAGTTTCACCCATTGGCACCGAAACAGAGGGACACTAGTAGAGAACTTAGTATTAGTCCCGGTTGGTAGGGTGCAAATCTCCCAAAAATCCATCCGGGATAAACCAATCGAGACAAAAGGGGGGATCTTTAGTCTCGGGTCCTTCAACTGGGTGTAAAGCCACCCTTTAGTCCTGGTTGGTTTTACCAACCGGGACTAAAGGGCCTGCCACACCAGGCGCGGGACAGGCCCTTTACTCCCGGTTGGTAAAACCAACTCGGAGTAAAGGGTGCCCCTTTAGTCCCGGTTGGATTTTCCAACTGGGACTAAAGTCCTGTAGGCGCCTGTAATTTCATGCATCACGTATGTACCCTGGCCCTTTTGTTAACCTTTAGTAGTTGAGACTTTTTTTATAATGAAATCAAACTAGTATTTAAACGAATGAAACTAGTAATTATACAATTACTATAGATACAATTCTTAGTATATATATACAATTCTTAGCATACTATACAAATTGATCTTAGCATATTATATAAACAAATCAAACTAAATATCTACAATCTTCCCGTCGAGGTGTTGCTCGGAGCGTCTAAATTTTGTCCATCATAATAAAATTCTCCTTGTGGATTTATCACCTCGTCCATCAGGAATCCAATGAGACCTTCACATATTGCCGCTACTCTTTCCTTCTTCAAGAGTCCTTGTTGAATTTTTGACATCTATAATTTGGAAATATGTGAATGTTACATGAATAATTAAATATAAGGAGCTAGAAAATAATTAACTATTAATAGTTTCATTTTACGTACTTTAAAGTTGTGCGGTGTCATCTTTAGTCCCTTGGGTCCCACAAAACTATGCATGTGCTCACAAATGTAGTAGCCATATAGATTATTCCCAGGTTCCTATCTTAAGCACTTCAGTGGGAAAAAAAATAAGTTATAATATTCGTGTTATAGAATGTACAAAATGTGTAGACTTCATACGTACCGGGAAGTTTGTTTTCCATATAAGTTTTTCTTTGGATGTACCTTTGTGTGTCCTCAGGAATTGTCTCCATGCGCTGCGGATTCAAATAATGAATGATATAGTGTAATCGGGATAAAATTTAGGAAACAAACTTTTGCATAGAGATAAAGGTCCAGAATTATTACAAGCCTAGCATGTCTTGCATGTCTCGGTACTCTACCGGATCTTTCCTCAACGAATCGAAGACAGTGATGTGGTTTCTTTCAAGCTCAATTATAATGAGAATCCAGTGGAAGCTATGAACGTTAATGTTCATATATATTAGAGCTAACTAACATTAATCAGGTAAGGAAAAAGAAAACGAAAGTAGACGGTATACCCACACTTACTTGAAGTTGTATGGAAGTAGTATGAAATCCTTGAATTTTTTTTGTCTAGGAAATTGTATACTTCCACCAAGGTTTTTTCTGGTGATACCTGTAACTGTTTGTGGTTAACTATGGATGGATCCATAAAGCCAATATGGAGGTACGCTTCTAGTCAGCTCGTCTGAATTAGCATCCTACATAAAATGGAAGACAAAGTTAGTATAGTGATGCATGCAAAAAAAATAATGATATGAGCCAAAATTTACATGTAGATAAACGGACACTTATAGAACCCAGGTGCTGATCAGAGAGACGTCTAGGGCATCATGATGGTACACTTCGTATATATCCTTGAATTCTAACCACAGAACTTTCTCGCCTTCGCCGTAAAAATCTATCGGTTTTACCTTAAGGCCGAACATCTCCCTCGAGTCGGCGGACACCTTCATGTACCAATAATGGAATTCATACATCTTTGTTGATAGCTTCCGTACCAACTCAGGGCTTATCAGAGACTTGCCTAGCTCAAAGGTCCATCTCGATTCAACTAGCAGTGCAGCTGGCGGCTCAACTTGCCCTAGACATTCATTAAGTCCCATACCTGTTTCTTCCATGAATTTCAATACTTGTGCTTGTTGATCCAAGGGCATTGCTGCTATCGTTTCATCATCATTTTCTGGTAGATGCCCGAGGTTGGGGACAACACCACTGAATGATGACTTTCCTTTCCTTTTTTCCCTCTCACCAGCCTTGACTAACGCCCATTCATAGTTCGATAGTAGTGGTATCCTCTTCTTGGCTCATTCTTCCATCCTAATAAAAAAATTTAATTCTCTTCGATTTACTGGTGGTGGCTCCATCTCCATTCCTTTTTTTTCTTTGGCTTGTTTCTTGAACCACCCACATGCCTCTGCTTGGATTTCGGCCCACTGTTCCGCATAAGTCATTGCCTCCCAGCATTCCTCATGAGTCACTTCAGGCTCCTTTCTTTTCTTCTTTCTCTATCTTGGCTTGGGAGGTGGTGGTCACGACATCTTAAGTGGTGCTGCAGGTTCCTTCCTCATGGCTGCTCTTAGTCCTAGCGACGGTGATCGGGGAGGGGTGTTGTTATTGTCATCGTCGCTCCCACCACCAGGATGTGGTGGAGATGGAGACCTTGATCGGGCAGGAAGCGTTAGTCTTGGAGCAGGTTGTGCTAGAGATGACGGTCTTGAGCTTTGAGGAGATGGTCGCTGCTGGGGATCTGTGGGGAGCGGTCTTGAGCTCTGAGGAGGTGCTTCCATGCTGGGGATGATGATGTAGCGTTTGCACCATAGAAGGATCCCGGGAAGCACATCTCCTAGTGTCCTTTCCCCAACGCCTCCCGAGAGGTCGAGCTCTAGGTCTTCATTTTGGCTATCAACGATCTGGTCTAGGCTGACGCTGGCGTAGCCAGGTGGAATCTCCATGCCATGGTTTGTCTGCCCTGCCAGGATTGGTAAGGTACTCCCGTACGCCACCTATACATATAGCAGAAGTAAACAAGTTATTAAACTCCGATCCCGAGGCGTGGATATATTGAGAAGATTGCATAAATATTATGTATAAGTATACCTTAATAATAAGGTTGCCGACCGGTGTATGCAGCTCACATGAGGTGCATTGCGTGATGGCATCCACAGCGAACCGTTGCTCGTCCACGGGTAATCTTGGCGTATGCACATTGGGGAGCCCTGTAGAAGCACAACTGCTCAAGAGGCGTTGAGAAGGGCTGGCAAAATTTGGATCCGGCAATGCTCCAGATTGGGCCAACTCCGCAACTGTGTGGGCCACTCGATGATTGATTTCCTCCAACATTTTTACTTCTTGTGAATGCACTTTGGATTCTAGCATTTGCCACTAGCTCTCCTCGATCTTTTCCTTTCTTCGCTTGCGACTTCTACATGATGGGTTGTCGCCTCGGAAAGCAAACTTCCACGGAATGACCGTGAACCCTCGGCAACGTACTGGGTGCTCGGGATTCCCAAGGGCCAATGTGAGCTCATCATTCTCTCAGTCCACCTTCAACCTCCCAGCCTTAGAATCTTCAATGTTCTTGGTAAGCGTTTTGACCTTCTGACGTCTTGTCTCATTGAATATCAACGTCCCATCCTCTTGGCTCAGGAAGCCTCCATGAGCGTAATACCAATTTTTGATCATTCGAGCCATTCAATAGTTGCTGGTACGATACCTCGATCGATCAGATCTTGTTCCATCTTCTTCCATCTGGGAATTGCTGTGCCATAACCACCTCGCCCTAGACGATGATGGTACTCCTTCTGACCAGCATTTGTAGTGTTGGTCTGGATCTTTTTCACACCATCTTCGCTCCTCTTTCACACTCCTTGTGTATCCAGGAGCACGTATGGATTAGTTCTTTTGCCCTTCTATTCCCTAATGCTGATGGGCACGTTGTCCCTTACGATTGCCCCGATCTGACTCACATACTTCTTTGCTACTTTTTCAGGAGCAACCAACCTGCCCTCTTCTGTGACTTTTGTGATGACAAGCCTCCCATCCATCACCCTTGTATGACCTTGGGGCTTCTTACATTTTGTCGATCCAGAGGGCTAACAGTTCAAGATTCATTAATTAGTACATAGTAATAACGAATAAGACATTACAGATGGTGTAAAACAATGGAAATTATATATACCTCACCGGAACCTTTTTCCATGGTAAGGTTTTGCTGGGGCTCGAGCTCTTCATTACCATCACCAGAACCTTCTGCCACGGCAAGGTTTTGTCGGGGCTCGGGCTCTTCATTGTCACAGCCGGACATGTTGAGGAACATGTTCGCCTAGGTACCCTCTTCATCGGTGTATGTTATGGGAAGGTTGGAGCCACTGCCATCACTAGCAATAATCCGCTCCATTAGAAACCTTGCGGTCTCGTCCTCTTCCATCTCAACTACTTTAAACACACATGAAATCATAGTTACAAGTACGTTAAGGTATATACATGAAATCATAGAAGAACCATGAAAAAAAAACAAACTGATTGAAACGTACACATGAAACCATACATGACAGTCTTGAATCATAAAACAACCATGAAATAGGCAACTCACACGAAATGAAACTTACATGAAATTGCCTTAGTTACATGTACATTAAGGTATATACATGAAATCATAGAATAACATGAAACCATACATGACAATCTTGAATGAATCCCACCAATTTTAAAGTGTTTATACAATTTTCTACTAATTTCTACCAAATTTCAAGTGTATATACAAATTTCTACTAATTTATTAGAATTTCTAGAAAATTTCTACTAATTCCTACTAATTTTAAGAATTTCTAGAAAATTTCTACTAATTCCTACTAATTTTAAGATTTTCTACCAAATTTCTTCTAATTTCTAAGTATTTCTACTAAATTTCTACAAATTACTAGTAATTTGTAAGAATCTCTACCAAAATTATACAAATTTCTACTAATTATACTGAGTTTCAACTAATAATAGTAATTTCCTATTGATTTTTTACTAATCTACTGATTTTCTATAAATTTCTATTGATTTTCTAACTAAAAAATTTAAAAAGGGCCCTTGCGTCAGCAAGCTGGTGGTTTGCGTCAGCAAGTGCCATACGTGCGGGAGCCAAGGCCAATGGGCGTTAGGCGGCCGGTGGAGATTGGGGCAGGAGGCCGTACGGCGGCCGGGGCGGCGGAAGCAGGTGGAGGTGGGGACGAAGCAATGTGGCCACGACGACGAGGGCGGAGGTCGGTAACGACGAGGACGGAGGCGGCAACAAGGACGGAGGCAGTGATGAGGTGGCGCGACGGAGGTGGCGGTGACAAGCTCGAGGGGGCGCGATGGAGGAGGCAGCAGGTCAGGGCAACGGACGAGGCGGTGGGGACGGAGAGAGGTGGAGGCGACGAGGACGGAGACCGGTGGCAACGATGGGGATGGAGGCGGCGACGAGCTCGAGGGGGCGCGATAGAGCAGGTGGCGGGCCAGGGTGATGGAGGAGGCGGCGGGCTGGGGCGATGGAGGAGGCAGCGGTCCGGGTGCGGGTGAGGTGGCCAGGGCGGCGGGACGACGGCGGCCGGGGCGACGGCGCCGAGGAAGATTGGCAGCCACCGAGGAAGGCGACGGCGGCGCCGGAGCAGGCGAACAGGCGCGGATCTTTACGGCGGTGAAAAATTTCCCAAGTGTTGAAGGGTGGGTGGGGAGGGGGGGGGGGTAGAAGAGACTACAGTCACTTTTATCCCCTGTACCTTTTATCCCAGCTCGTAATGGAACCCGGGACTAAAGGTACCTTTTGTTCCGGGTGCCAACAGCAACCGGGATAAAAGGCACCCCCTTTTATCCCGGTACTAGTTTGCAACCGGGATAAAAGAGTACGTTCCCGGCGGGAATCAAAAAATACCCTTTTATCCTGATTACAGTTTGCAACCAGGATAAAAGGGGGTCCTGTTGTCCCGGTTGCTGTTGGCACTCGGGATAAGAGGGCCTTTTTCCATTTTTCATCTCCCGCCTTTTTTTTGGAAATAGATTTTATTTATGTTTTCACTGGATTTTATGATGCAAAAACAAAAAACTTTACATATTTTGAACATGCAAAAATATATTAAATTAGCAAGTATATTGACAATAAGTGTCAATGAGTCATTAATTCTATACCAATTCTCTAGCTTCTAAAATAATTATTTTACTGCATCGCTATCATCAAGAAATTATTCAATTAAATAATTTCAATGCACGGAAAATTAAATTTATGTATGTGGTTAACATTGTTCATGTTTATCTAATAAATCTTAACCTCAACTAATTTAAACACACATGAAATCATACATACGTTAAATTAAAAATTGTATCAAGTAGTACATAAAGGTGAAGCAAATTTAGCGCATTACAATATAACATTATAAAATTTCATCTTCACGAAAGTTCCTATGTGCAAGATGCTTCTTTGGATAGCAAGATGCTTGGTTCAACTTCAATAGCGAATGGAGGCATGCCATCAAACTAATCATAATCATCTGATTGGTCTATTTTATCCTCGACTCCCACGATTTTTCTTTTACCTGGAAGAACTATATGGCACTTTTGCTCCCATGGCTCTTCTGGATTTCTCTTGGGTTTGCTAGACATGTCCTTCACATAGAAAACCTGATGCACATCATTGGCAAGTACGAATGGTTCATCATTGTATCCAGTCTTGCTCAGGTCCATTATTGTCATTCCGTGCTGATCTTTGGTTACGACAGTTAGCTTCACCCAATTGCAAAGAAATAGAGGGATGTAGAGCGGTCTGTATTCGAGTTCCCATATCTCCTGTATGAAACCATAATACAACTCCTTACTATTGTTTCTATCTATGGCACCTTTGCAGACACCACTATTCTAGTTCGTGCATTTCTGGTCCTGGGCTCTCGTGTAAAATGTATAACCATTTATCTCTTAGCCTTGGAATTTCACGAATGTGTTAGCAAGTCCCCTGGCTAACCAGGCAAGCAGTGGGTGAATCTCAGAGTTACCCATAAGTTGTTGGCGCAACCAGGAGGGAAAAGTTTCCATGTGATGACGTGTAAGCCAAGCATCGGATTTCATCTGGTTTTTGGAAACTACCATCTACCTGTGCTTCTCGATATACGGAGCCATAAAGGATGACTCTTGCAGAACAGTGTAGTGTACCTAGTCGAACAAATCAGTATCATTGCTCTAACTTGATTTCCTTCCAAGGGTGCCCATTCCCCACAGCCTCCCCTCGTGGCGTGAAATTGGAACCCCAATCGAGTCAATAAAATCAACACAAAACTTGATCACCTCCTCTGTTCCATAATCTTTGGCGATGCTTCCTTCTAGACAGGCACGATTAAGAATATAGTTTTTTAGGACTGACATTAACCTCTCGAAAGGCCACATATTGTGTAGGTATACACGTCCAAGAATACCAATCTCTTTTACTAGGTGAACCTGGAGGTGCGTCATAATATTGAAGAAGGATGGTGGAAATACCAACTCAAAACTAGCAAGACATTGCACCATATCGTTCTGTAGCTTTGCTACCTTGGATGGATCGATTGCCTTCTACAAAATCGCATTGACAAACGCGCATAGCTTTATGAGCGGTAATTGGACATTCTCTGGTAGAACACCCCTTAGTGCAACCGGAAGTAACTGGGTCATCAAAATGTGGTAGTCATGGGCCTTGAGATTTGTGAACTTCTTTTGTTTCATATTGATTATTCCCTTTATATTCGAGGAGTTCCCAGATGGGACCTTCATACTATTTAAGCATTCAAACATAAACATGTTATCCTTCTCTTCCTTGCTGAGAGTGTAACTGGCAGGACATAAGTAGTGCTTTCCGTTATCTCTCTTTTCCGGATGTAGGTCATCTCGTTGCCCCATGGCTTTTAGGTCTTGTCGTACTTCCAATGTATCTTTTGAGGTCCCATAAACACCCATGAAGCTAGCACGTTCACACAAAGATTCTTCATGAGGTGCATCACGTCTATTGCGTTGCGGACCTCTAGGATTTCCCAATAAGGTAGCTCCTAAAATATTGACTTTTTCTTCCACATGGGTGCACGTCCGTTATCGTCGTTCAAAATAGGTTGGCTTCCAAGACCCTTTCCAAAGACTACATTTACATCCTTTATCATCTCAAAGACATGCTTTCCATTACGGTGTGCAGGTTTTTTACGATCGTCTAGCACCCCTTTGAAATGCATCCCACTCTTTCTCAGCTGGTGGTCAGCAAGGAGAAATTGATGATGACCCATATAGATAACCTTCTTACAGTGCTTCAAATACATGTTGTCTGTGTCATCTAAACAGTGGGTGCAGGCCTGATATCCCTTGTTGGTCTATCTTGAAAGGTTCCTCAGTGCAGGCCAATCATTGATGATTACGAACAACAATGCTCGTAGATTAAAGATCTCTTGTTTATCTTCATCCCACACATGTACACCTTCTTCCTTCCAGAGTTGTAAAAGTTCATCAACCAACTGTCTTAGGTACACGTCAATGTCATTGCTCGGTTGTTTTGGACCTTGGATAAGCACCGGCATCATAATGAACTTCCATTTCATGCACAGCCAAGGAGGAAGGTTGAACATACATAGGGTCACAGGCCAAGTACTATGGCCACTACTCAACTCACCGAATGGATTGAATCCATCCGTACTTAAACCAAACCTTATGTTCCTTGCATCACTTTCAAAGTCTGGGAATGCTCTATCAATTGATCTCCACTGGGCCCCAACTGCGGGGTGTCTCAGCATCTCATCTTCCTTATGTTCTTCTTTGTGCCATCGCATCAACTTAGCATTTGCCTTGTTCCTGAACAAGCGCTTCAAGCATGGTATTATAGAGTACCACATCACCTTCGCGTGAACTCTCTCCTTGGGAGGCTGCCCCTCGACATCACCAGGATCATCTCGCCTGATCTTATGCCGCAACGCTTCGCACATGGGACAAGCATCCATTTTCTCGTACTCAGCACCACGATAAAGGATACATTCAATAGGGTATGTGTGTATCTTCTGAACCTCCAATCCAGAGGGCAAATAATCTGTCTAGCTTCATATGTTGTGGACGACGATTCATTATTCTCGGGAAGAATCTTCTTGACAATTTTCAACATCCCCTGAAATGCCTTATCAGACACACCATTTTTTGCCTTCCATTGCACAAATTCTAGTGTTGTACCCAATTTTTTATGGCCCTGCTGGCAATCTGGGTACAATATTTTTTAGTGATCATCTATCATGCGCTACAACTTTGCTGCTTCCTTCTCAGTTTTGCAATCTTTGTGTGCATCTCGTAGCACCTGACCAAGTTCATCAGTAGGGCCATCTTCTGCAAATTCATCTTCATCAGCCTCGCCCATTGTAGTATCTACGAAAGCTTGGCCTGCAGCTCAGTCTGGAATGTTGTCATCATCCTCCTCCTCTTCGCCGTCTTCCATTACAACCCCTCTTTCGCCGTACTTGGTACAAACCAAATAGTTAGGCATGAAACCGTAGCTAAACAAGTGGCTGTAAATAGTCCACAAGGAATCCTTTGAATAGTCCTTCTTCTTACTGCATTGGAAGCATGGACAATATACGAACCCGTTCTCTGGCTTGTTCGCTTTGGCCACTTCGAGAAAATAATGCAAGCCATCAATAAACACCTTGCTTCCTCTGTCCGCATTATACATCCATTGCCGGTCCATCTGCATCGTATTACGCATGAAAATGGATTACACTTGAAAATGGATTATACATGAAAATGGATTACAATTTTTTTATACGCTTTACAACTTATCTACATGCTATTCACGATTGAAGCATGTCAAACTTTGTAGTGCAAATAATGTTGGAAGTTTACATATAGATAGAAATACACATATTTAAATTACAGATCCAAACAACATGATACACTATGACAAGCCATCCAGTGAGTATTATGTAGGAGGACTTTAAGCATCCTTGGGCAGTGAAGACGAAGGTTCTGCTAACCTAGCCTCATCTTGTAGTTTATTTATGCCTCCTGCAATGGTAGTACTAAGTGGACCTGAAACACCCAGGACTGACGGTGGAGCATAACAACCACCAAAAGGAGGTTCCTGACCCGCCGCAATAGCATTTTCATGATGTCTTTGCTAAAACCGAAGCATTGCTTTCTCCCACGTGCTCATTTTCTTCGGCTTATCATGAGGGCCAACTATGGTTTTCCCCTTGCTGTGAGAGGAACGACGATCGCCCCCACTATCACCACTACCTCCAGTAGTAGAAGCCATCTCTATGTACAAAAATTCATACCTTAGCACTGCAGAACTTGTTGAACTTGAAGACCATGATCATCTCGGCAAGCATGTTCTCCACAGGACGGCACTGTACTTCATCATGGAAGAGCTTCGATTCTACAAGAAAGGGTACACGGTCTTTCACGTTGTCTGTTGCCGCTCTTTCTCGTAGAATCAAAGCTCCTCCTTGACGTCCGTTGCTACTCGGCGGAGAACATGCTTACCGAGATGAACACGGTATGCCTACAGAACTTATTGAACTTGAAGACCGTGATCATCTCGGCGAGCATGTTCTCCACTAGGCGGCACTGTACTTTGTCATGGAAGAGCTTCGATTCTACAAAAAAGGGGACACGTTCTTCCACGATGTCCGTATCTTCTCTTTCTCGTAGAATCATAGCTCCTCCTTGACGTTCGTTGCTGCTTGACAGAGAACATGCTTACCAAAATGAACACGGTATGCAAGTTCAACAAATATGGATTTGAAAAACCATATTGAATTTCACAAGATAAACTGTCTAGACAAGGGTAGCATCATTCTTAAACTGATGCAAGGATACATACTATATATGACACATAAGACATACTAATTTTGTCCTCATAATTAATATTGAATCCTGTAAATTCTACCTCACATTTACACTCCAATCTCTCTCACATTCTATCTCAAAATCCTCTCCATTTTCTACTTCACATTCTAGCAAATAAACTATCCATTCCATTCTACACATCAAGTTGTTTTAACTAATACGAATCGTATATAACAAGCAAACTATCCATCACATTCTAGCTCAAAAACAAGTATAAATACAAATCCTCTTCATTCTCCCTCTCTAAAGCATAAATCAAAGCATAACAAGAGGATGAAGTAGCTAACCTTCACAACACTTTGGATGAGTGAAATTGCCACAGAAATGAGGGGAAAAAATTCGGGCAGCACCTCCCTTGCTTTGGCGCCACCGGAGAGTAGGTGAAGCTCTCTATCTGTGTGGAGTGGACTGGCTCGGGCTGGAGGAGGAAGAAAGGCCTCTGTCTTGGGATATAATGGGGGATTAGTTTTTATCCCGGTTAAAAACTCCAACCGGGATAAAAAGGAACACCTTATGTCCCGGTTGAAAGTTTACTCCCAGTTGGTAATTCCAACCGTGACAAAAGGGTGGCCCTTTTGTCCCGGTTCGAATTATCAACCGGGAGTAAACTTTTTATCCCGGTTGGTAACATGCCACCGACGCCTGGACTCTGGCTATTACAACCGGGACTAAAGCCTTTAGTTTCGGTTGCAAATACCAACCGGGAGTAAAGCTCCGCTCCATTCCAGCCTAACGTGGCACGTCCCCTTTTGTCCCGGGCCAACTTTAAACTGGGACAAAAGGGGGCGCATGGAAGATCAGTTCTCTGCTAGTGGGATTTTCAAAGGTCCATAGTCAAGTTCTCATATCTCCTAAATGGCACCATAGTATCTATCTTTTTTTCCATTGTTGTCTATTGCATCAATACAGACATCACTATTCTGGTTTGTGTTCTTTTGGTCTTGGGCTCTGGTGTAAAATGTGTACCCATTTATCTCGTATCCTTGGAATGTTGATACTGAGATAGATGGACCCCCCACCAACTATGCTAGCTATTCTTCAATTGTGTCATCACCCATCAGTCGTTGCTGCAACAAAGAGGTGAAAGTGTTAATGTGATGACGTGTAATCTAGGCCTCGGTCTTTCTTTGGTTTGAGGACCGTACATTAGCCATGTGCTCCTCTATATATGGAGCGACCAAAGATAATTGTTGCAGGACCGTGAAGTATGCTTTACCAAATGTATCCTCACCGATGTCCATCCGAGCTTTCCTCCCTAGTGTGCCCTTTCCCTT
Organism: Setaria italica; assembly: GCF_000263155.2. Taxonomy (NCBI): domain Eukaryota; kingdom Viridiplantae; phylum Streptophyta; class Magnoliopsida; order Poales; family Poaceae; genus Setaria; species Setaria italica. The sequence continues at coordinate 13,126,577 of NC_028457.1, read as the reverse complement.
CAGTCTCCCCTCATAGCGTGATACAGGGACTCCAATCGAACTTAGATCGTCCATAAAAGTCAACACAAAACTCAATGACCTCCTCTGTTCCATATCCCTTTGTGATGCTTCCTTCCGGACGGGCACAGTTACGAACATATTTCTTCAGAATTGCCATAAACCTCTCAAAAGGGAACACATTGTGTAGAAATACAGGACCGAGGATAAAAATCTCTTCAATAAGATGGATTAGAAGGTAGGTCATGATATTAAAAAAGGAAGGTGGAAAGACCATCTCAAAGCTGACAAGGCATTGCACCACGTCATTCTGCAGCTTTAGTAGATGGTTTGGATGGATTGCCTTCTGAGAAATCATGTTCAGGAATGCACATAGCTTCATGATTGCCATTCTCACATTCTCTTGTAGAATACCCCTCAGTGCAACAGGGAGCAATTGTGTCATGGGACTTTAGATTTATGAATTTCTTCTGTTTAAAATTTATTAATGCTTTGTATTCGAGGAGTAGCCCGATGGGACCTTGATACTATTCAAACACTCAAACATGCTTCCTTTCTCTTCCTTGCTGTGAGTGTAACTAGCAGGATGCAAGTAATGCCCATCATCTCCCTTTTCCGGATGTAGGGCATCTCGTTGTTTCATACATTTCAGGTCCTGACATGCTTCAATTGTACCTTTTGCCTTTCCATATGTCCCCAGGAAGCCAAGCACATTCACGCAAAGATTTTTCATCAAGTGCATCACATCAATTAAATTACGGACCTAAAGGACTTGCTAAGAAGGTAGCTCCCAAAATATAAACTTCTTCTTCCACATGGGTGCATGTCCATGCTCGTTGTTCGAAACATATTGGCTACCAGAGCCCTTGCCAAATACTACCCTCACATGCTTTATTATAGAAAATACATGTTTACTATTTTGGTGAACGGCTTAGTACATTTTTCTTCCTCCCCTTCAAAATATTTTCCTTTCTTTCTTAACGGGTGCTTAGCAGGAAGAAATCGACGATGGCCCACATACATGACCTTCTTACAATGTTTCAAATACATGCTGCAAGTATCATCTAAATAGTGCGTGCAGGCTCAAAATCCCTTGTTTCACTATCCGGACAGATTACCAAGTGCCGACCAATCATTGATGGTTACAAACAATAATGCTCGTAGATTAAAAGTCTCCTTTTTATCCTCATCCCACACACGTACATCTTCTTTCTTCCATAACAGTAGAAGTTCATCAACCAATGGTCTTAGGTAAACATCAGTATCGTTGCCAAGTTGTTTTGGGCATTGAATAATTATTGGCATCATAATGAACTTTCGCTTGATGCACATCCATGGAGGAAGGTTGAACATACATAAGGTCACAGGCCAAGTGCTATGACCACTACTAAACTCTCCGAATGGATTGAATCCATGTATACTTAAACCAAACCATATGGTCCTTGCATCCTTTTCAAACTCGGGAAATTCTCTATCAACTGTTCTCCACTGGGACCCATTAGCGGGGTGTCTGATCATTTCATGTTGCTTACGTTCTTCTTTGTGCCAACGCATCAACTTTGCATGTGCCTTGTTTCTAAACAAACCCTTCAACCGTGGTACTATAGGGAAATACCACATTACCTTCTCATTAACTTTCTTCTTGATGGCTTCCCCCTCAACATCACCAGGGTCATCTTACCTCATCTTATAACACAGCAATTTGCACATAGGACAAGCCTCCAATTTCTTGTATTCCTCTCCGCGAAAAAGTATACAGTCATTAGGACATGCATGTATCTTTTATACCTCCAAACCTAGAGGGCAAACAACCTTTTTTGCTTCGTACGTTGACGATGGCAATTCATTCCCCTCGGGAAGCATGTTCTTTATGATTTGCATTAACTCATCAAAACTCTTGTGAGAAACTCCATTTTCTACCTTCCATTGCAGAATTCCAGTGTGGTACCCAACTTTTTGTGCCCCTGTTTACAATCTGGGTACAATAATTTCTTATGATCATCTAACATACGCTCGAACAGTTTTGACTCCTTCACATTCTTGTATTCTTCCTTTGCATCTCGCAACACCTAACCTAGATCATCGATAAGACCTTTTGCCTCGCCCATCTTTTCTTCAGCATCGCCCATTGGAGCATCTGCAAAGGCACTTCCTTGAATCTAGTCAGCAATGTTGTCATCTTCTTCTTCTTCTTCATCATCATCCACCATAACCCCTCTTTCCCTATGTTTGGTCCAAACAAAATAGTTAGGTATGAATCCAGAACTGTATATGTGGGCGTGAATAGTCTTTCTGGATGAGTAATCCTTCTCATTTTTGTAATTTCTGCATGGACAACAAATGAAACCCGACGGTGGTTTGTTGGATTCTGCCTGATCGAGAAAACCATGCAAGCCATTAATATATTCCATGGAACTTTTGTCTACATTGTACCTCAATTGCCGATCTATCTGCAAAATATTATTGAACCAAAGATATTCTAATCATCCATACAATTATAAATGAAACATAAAAAATATGAAACAAATAGCATTAAACTGAAATGTTGCTGAAAGTTTACATAGAAATAACATGATTTTATATAAATTCTAGCTACTTCGAATTTTTTTTTCTAAGTTAACATGATTTTCTACAATTTCCTATACAAAATGGTGCATATATTTGAAAAAATAAAAATGAGCTCTAAATAACACATTCATATAAATGAATTGGCTAGAGAATATAAAACAATTCTTGAATTAGTGAGAAATGAACATTATAATGTAACTGCTAAATTAACATGATATAATTTTAACTTATTTTTATACATTTCTAAGAATTAATATGATTTTATATAAATTCTAGCCACTTCAAGATTTTTTTCTAAGTTAACATGATTTTTCACAATTTCCTATACAAAATGGTGCATATATTAAAAAATATGAGCTCTAAATAACACCTTCATATAAATGAAAAATTTCTCCATTGTACCTTATTCTAAAAATCATAAATTACTCTAGCTCTAAAGCATAAAACTTAGTATACTATCCATATATCAAGGGAGGATGAAGTTTCTAACCTTTAGAATACTTGTATGAGTGAAATCCCCAAGAAATGGTCACAAATCCGGCAGCACCTCCCTATGGTGCCATGGATAGGGTGAAGCTCGAGCTGTGGTTAATTATTTTTCTATTTCTGTAGTATATGAATTAATTTTAAAATTGTAGTAAAAATGTTGAATTAGCTAGAGAATGTAGAAAAATTCTTGAATTAGCGAGAAATGAACATTATTTCCTACAATTTGATAACGTAATTGCTGAAATAATCGATACAAATACCATTGAATTCAAATGTTGCTGAAAATTTAGATAAAAATACACAAATTAAAATTTCAAACCCAAACAACATGATACACTATGACAAACCCAAATGTTGCTCAAAGTTTAGATAGAAATACACAAATTTAAATTTCAGACCCAAACAACATGATACACTATGACAAACCATCCACTGAGTACTATCTAGAAGGACTTTAAGGATCCTTGGGCGGCAAAGATAAAGGTTTCGCTAACCCAACCTCATCATGTGGTTTATTTGTTCCTGCTGCAACGGTAGGACTAAGTGGACCTAAAACACCCGGGACTGGTGGTGGTGCATAATGACCACCAAAAGAAGATTCCTGACCCACCGCAATAGCATCTTCATGACATCTCCGCATATAACGAAGCGTTGCTTTCTCTAACATGTTCATTTTCTTCGGCTTAACATGAGATCTAACTATGGTTTTCCCCTTGCCACGAGACGAACGATGATCGCCTCCACCATCGCGACTACCTCCAGCAATAGAAGCCATCTCTATGTACCATAATTTATTTAGCTCATATTTGCAAATGAATAAACTATGAACAAATTCTAGATTTTCCACATAATTTACTTAGCTCAAACAAAACATATAAATGAAAAATTTCTCCATTGTAGCTTATTCTAAAAATGACTAATTATGTACCTCCGTTTCATCTTATTACCTCTATGTACCACAATTTATCTCGCTCACATTTGCTATAATTTGTTTACCTCATATTTGAAAAGTACTAAACTATGAAATTATTCCTCTAACCTCATATCAATTTCTTTGACTAGTACAAAACATAGCATCCAAAAAATTGTAGCTTATTCTAAAAATCATAAATATGAGCTCTAAATAACACATTCATATAAATGAAAAATTTTCTCCATTGTACCTTATTCTAAAAATCACAAATTGCTCTAGCTCTAAAACATAAAACTTAGTATGCTTTATCAAGGGAGGATGAAGTTTCTAACCTTTAGAACACTTGAATGAGTGAAATCCCCAAGAAATAGTCACAAATCCGGCAGCACCTCCCCCTATTTCGCCAAGGATATGGTGAACCTCGAGCTGGAGGAGATGGCTCGGGCGGGAGGAAGAAGGAGGAGTATTTATAAGAAATAAATTAGTATCGGTTGGGTGCACCAATCGGTACTAGGGGGGAATTAGTACCGATTGATGCACCAACCCGGTACTAAAGGGATTGTGGCGTATTAGTATTGGTTGGGGCAACCAACCGGTACTAATGTGCACCCTTTAGTACTGGTAGTACTAAAGAGGCTTATGAGCGCCGCTACAAGGACTATCCGTTAGGCCTGGTACTAATGCTACCGGGCCTAAAAAGTGACCGGTAGTAAGTCTCGGGATAAGAGGTTATTTTTCTAGTAGTAAAATCGGGATTAAAACCCTTGGAGGTTTTAGTCCGGGTTTGTAACACCGACCATGACTAAAGTTGTCTCCACATACTATAAAATTTAAATCGGGTAAAAAACAATTGAGATTTTTATTAAGGATGGAATTTTGTTTTTCTACCGGTGTTATTACGGGCTTGGTCTTGCAATGAGCTAATTCGCAAAAGTATAATGGTCATCCCCATCGTATCCGCTGCTGGGCCCCGCAAATCGATGTAGGTCCTACCTTCTTTTGCCCTTTATCCTCACGTGGGCGTGTCGGTACTGAAGTGCGTTTGGCAGTAGTGGTACTGTTTTCAGCTCTCAATTATCTTCCGTTTGGCAGTAGTGGTATTGTTTTCAGCTCTCAATTATCATGCGTTTGGCAGTAGCAACTAGGCCTGCGTGACTGCGTCCAATCTATTATCCGCGCGATTTCCAACAGTTTATTTTGGCTTATGTAAGCTTGACCTTCGTCGACTCAAGCAGCAGCGGGCCTCCATCGACTCCATCCACTGCTTGTGGATGGTGGAGGGCGGCCGGCTATGGCAACCGGCGGCCATCGTCCGTGAGAGCTGGTTGATGCCGCAACCATTGGAGACGCCCTAGGGTAAGCTCCACTGATCTCCAATATCCATATTTCCATTCCACGCGGTCGTCGTCCCCATCGATCGAGCACGACCTGGGTCGGTCACTTGGTCATATGTGGTCTGTATGTGCTTGCCTTACTCGATCTGGGGCATATTTCGTCGTCATCCTCGCGTTGCTTCTAACTCAGATCAAATCGTCACCATCCTGCTACATCCCCGCTACTCGTCGTTGTGGCATGAGGACATGGAGATCTAGAGTAGAGCAAGCACCTGGTAAATAAGTATAGGTACAACTCTGTTCTTATCTCTTGAACATATCATCTATTGCTTTAATTTTCTCACACGCAAGGGTTCTTTGCATCAAAAGAAACTACAAAGGTAGCGGCGATCTACAAAATACAACTATGGAGCTCGAGGATGTAACGTTTCAAGTATTGAAAGATGTAACAAATGGTTTCTCCGAGAAACAGAAACTTGGTGAAGGAGCATATGGAGTGGTGTACAGGGTAAGATTGGGAAAACGCTTGGTTTTCGTTCGCACATCTTTTATATGAAACATCATTTTCATTACCCAAACGGCACAACCAAGTCTTTTTGGCAAGTCAATTGCTAGTAACATCTGCAGCGATAATATCCCTGCAGCGCATGTCATTGCGAGTGGGTAACGACCTTTGCCACAGTTAGTTTGTTACTAACGGGTGATCACTAAATGTAGCAGAGCCAGCACTTCGTTTTTCTGCCTGTCAATCCATTTTTGACAGTGACTGTCTCTGTTGCATTTAGTTTTCTGCCTGTCAATCCATTTCCTGTGAGAAAAAAGTCAAACTTGCTTGAGTACTGATAACATGTCTTTGACAGGGACTGACTAAAAATGGAGAGGAAGTTGCTGTCAAGAAGCTTCGTGATGTCAATCCAGATCTTGATGATAAGCAGTTCCAAAATGAATTTTATAACCTCATGAAGCTGAAACATAATAACATTGTGCAGATTCTTGGTTATTGCTATGAAATAGAGCAAATATCTATAGAACACAATGGAAGAATAGTGCTTGCTGAAAAAACATACAGAGCACTCTGCTTCGAGTACTTGCACAATGGGAGCCTTCAAAAGCATATTTCTGGTATGCTACTTCCCCATGTTCGCTATGCCATGGAATAAAATTGTCCTGTATATTTACATTAGGTTAATAATCCGTTTGTATACTACTGCAGATGAGCACTGTGGACTTGACTGGCACACACGTTACAAAATTATTAAGGGGATATGTGAGGGCATAAAATATATCCACGAGGAACTGGAAAAACCTCTTTACCACTTGGACCTAAAGCCTGACAACATACTGCTAGATAAGGACATGGTGCCAAAGATTGCAGATTTTGGTCTGTCCAAAATCTTTGGTAAAGAACTGACACGGACATCACAAAGTCCTCTAGGAACATGGTAAGTTGAATGCCGATCATGGGAACATATCCATTTTTTTCTAATCACAAAATGCACGCATTTATTACGACATTATTGAGTGTGGTGCGATGCAGTGGATACCAGCCACCAGAATACATCGAGCGAGGTGAAATCTCAAAAAAGTTTGACATATTCAGTCTGGGTGTCCTAATGATAAGGATAGTATCAGGACCTGAGGGCTACTCCAAAAGTCAAAACATGCCTTATGATGAGTTTATTGATCAAGTGAGAACACATATTTCTTCTTAACAATATAAAAAATTATCCTAAAACTGTGCAAAATTTACATTTGAATAATAACATCCCCGTTTGACAGTAGTTCAATTTCTCAGGTACAAAAAAGCTGGAGGAACATGTTGCAGGAAACTTGGAGTGATTCCTTGCTAGAAGGATATTGCCACCAAGTACAGAGATGCACCCAGATAGCATTAACATGTTTGGAGAAAGATAGCCAGGAAAGGCCTGACATAATGATGATCATCGATATGCTGAATAAGATTGAAGCAGACACTGTCAAGGTGATTAATATAATTATATAATTTTGTGTGAAAATTTCCTGTGTAATATTGTGCAATGAAATGTTACGTCAGTAAATTACTTGACTACATGTGCAATCCTGTTCTCCCTTCATTTTGCAACAATATTTTAGTATATTAGGGATTTTTTATACAACAATAAAGATCCCTCTTGGATTCAAGAATGTCATAACAATTCGCAGTTTTATATCTACTAAACCTGATCTAATGACGTGGGAGATATTACTTTGTAAGGTGAAAGGAAAACTGTATTTTATAGATTTTGTTTTACCTGCAATTGAATGCCATATCGTCATGTTTCAACACTGAAACTTGATAGGCGCATGAAACAACAACTAGCGATTCGTATTTAAAAGGTTCATTTGTAGTTTCTTTCATATATAACTATCTGATACATTTGGTCATGGTCTAACGAGTCAGAGCCAAATTTGTATGTGCTTTTGAAACAATTCTCTAATGAAAATATAAATTGTGTTATGATTGTGTTGGTGAAACATTGTTAGCTTTGATCTCCAATATATAAATAATTACTGGGAGTGATGACATAATACTGATAGTATTGGATCTATCATGAAAACTATTTTCAGTAATATATAGTAGTTTTTTCATTAGGATATTTTCATGGAAATTGTCAGTATAAACTTTATGGATCATACGGAGCAGATTTTTCTGATGTGTTGACAGATAAATTTAAATCTTGCAGCTTCGCCAGAAAGGATGTCACGGAACTGTTCCTAGCATGACAATGCTTGATACGGTGACGAAGATGAGAACAGAACAACTGGATATCACAAATCAATACCAGCATTTCAACTCGATGATGACTAGCTCGAGGTGCAATGACCAGGAATTTGTTGATACACGGAAAAAAACATTAGATGCAGGTGAAGGACAAATTGTAGGGAGGACAGAAGAGAAAAACAAAATAATGGCTGCTCTACTGTCCATGAAGGAAAAGATCATCGTCCTTCCAATATATGGTATTGGAGGCATTGGCAAGACAACCTTTGCCAAATTGATTTACGAGGATACAATGTTCAAATATTTCTCTCGGGCATGGGTTTATGTATCCCCAAGATTTGATTTAAATAAAATCGGTAACTCCGTAATTTCACAGCTATCTGTAAAGGAGAGCAAAACTAATGAAAAGCGTGAGATGGATAACATCCTCACGAAAATACTTTCTAACAAGAAGATTCTGATAGTTTTAGATGACCTGTGGGAGGACAATCCATTTCAAATGAAGGATTTGAAGGCAATGCTAAATCTTGGTGAGAACAATAATATAATTGTTTTGGTAACCACACGCAGTGAACATATTGCGAAGAAAATTTGTGTTACCCTTAAACCGTACAAGATACGACCTTTGACAAATGACATGTGCTGGGATATAATAAAACAAAAAAGTCACTTTGAAACTAGAGATGACAGGGAAGAGTTGATGGGCATAGGAAGGGAGATTGCCCTGAAGTGTGGAGGTGTGGCTTTAGCAGCACAATCTCTTGGATATATGTTGCAGACCATGAAATCTGATGAATGGGAAAAAGTGAAAGAAAATGATATCTGGAATGAACATATTTCAAAGGATGTATGTTCGCCAAATCATGTTCTTGCATCATTGAAGCTAAGTTATAGCAGTATGGATCCATGCTTGACATCATGCTTTACCTATTGTGCAGTATTTCCAAAAGGTCATAAGATAGTTAAAGATGATCTGATTCACCAATGGATTTCTTTGGGTTTCATCCAGCCCAAAAAAATACTCTCTCCTATACAGCTATGTGAGAAGTATATTGTGCAGCTCCTGGGATTATCATTCCTTCAACATTCTGTGTTACCCACTGTGAGTTGTTTTTGAACTTTTCTCATTATTAACTTCAGAAAATTGAAACGAAAAGTATATCATGCATCTTTATATATAGGCAGTCATGCTGAGAACATAAACAGTACCTTGAATCATAACAAGCACATAAATGCACAACTTACATGTAGTTTTTTAGAGTGATCAAAGAATAAGGGGTGGCAGTGAGCCACTTTTTTGAATAAATACTATCTTATAAGATTACGGAGCTGCAGAGCACCTCATATGTGCTACTTATGGAACTGGCACGACGGAGGCGACACAGATAAGGGAAGGTATCCATGCTGACGTACAAAGCTAGCACGAATAATAGATAATTGGTACCCGAGTTGGAGTTGAGTGCCGGAGCGAATATTTTAGTATCCCTACCGATGTTAATGATGGCCTTGTATTTTACCATATCCCTAGTGACCCAAGTGACAGGGCAATAGGGGTATTACCGTATTAACGTATCCCTACCAATGCTAACTATGGGATGGCACCAATACTGTTTCCTAACAAAAAAAGAACTCAAGTTACTACACATGATATGTGCTTGTTATGATTCAAGGTACTGTTTATGTTCTCAGCATGACTGTCTATATATAAAGATGCATGATATACATTTCTTGACATCCACTTGAACAGAGAACCTGACGCTAGTATGTTTTTTTCGATAAAGGAAGTTTATTAAATTTTAAGGGCATTACATCGTGACACTAGTATGTACTATATATTTTTGTTGCAGACCCTTGGAGCCTATGACAATGGCTTTACATTATACAAAGGAGTCACAGTGTTCACCATGCATGATCTGGTGCATGACATGGCAAGATTAGACATGGCCGATGAAATTCTGGATGGTAGCAAACAAGGCATTACTGTGGAAAGCAGTGGTCGATATGTATTGCTTACTGATTGTAGTAAGCCTCTGAAATCGTCTACACGTTTTACTGATAAGATTAGGGCCCTGCGTTTTCTTGACTGTAGAAGAATTAAGCTACACGGCGATGCATTTTCATCTGCAACATCCCTACAAGTCTTGGATTTAAGCGAGTGCCGCATATACCAGTTGCCAGCTTGCATCAGTGAATTGGTGAAATTGAGGTATCTCAGTGCCCCCAAGATTCAAAGTCAAACGATCCCGTATTGTATCACCAAGCTCTCGAAACTAATTTACCTCAACCTGAGTTGGTCCACGATATTAGCATTGCCTGAGTCAATTGGTGACTTGAGATGTCTGATGCATCTTGATATCTCGAATTGTCACTTTATAGATAACCTCCCAAAATCATTTGTGAACCTCAAAAGGTTGGAATATCTTGATTTATCAAACAACAATCAGCTAAGAGGTGTATCGAAAGCTTTGGATGGCCTCACCAACATCCAATACTTGAATTTATCAATGGAAAAAGGTTATGTATCGCATCAATTTTGTGATAAGTTTCAAAAAAAAAATCAATTTCTTGAGGGGCTGCCAGAGGTCATTGGTAATCTAATTGGACTCCGTTATTTAGGTCTATCACATACCACACGATGTATCTTCTGGAATCCGAGCTCAGATGAACTATTCAGTTTCATTGACCGTATATGTACCCTTTCTAATCTGCACCATCTGGACTTGTCTAATAATGATAGCATAGTCAGTATTCCTGAGAGTATTGGCAACCTCTGGAATCTGCATACACTGGACCTCTCTTGCTGTCCGCATCTAGTGAGGCTTCCAGAATGTTTGGTTAGAATGGATAGTGTGAAGATCTTGAATGTCACCGGGTGCCGCAAACTGGAAAAATCTGCACTCTCCCGATCAAAGATTTTTGACTTGTTGCCGCATTTTGTGGTCCAAGCTGACGAAGGTCAATCTAGCAGCAACATCGGTCTTCTACAGTATGCAAATCCTAATGAGTTGCACATAACTTGCCTTGATAATGTAAAGTCTGCCGAAGAGGTCCAGAGTATAAAGCTGATAGAAAAACTGGGGATTAATGATTTGAAACTTCAATGGACCAGTGATGCTTGCAGGTCTCTTGAGGATGTGGAAGTGTTGGCAAGTCTTGTGCCACCAAGCACCTTGAGAGAATTTAATATGACAGGTTACAATAGTGTGAGCTTTCCGCCCTGGCTTATCAACATAAAGCTTTATCTACCAAAACTTAGAAAGATTGAACTGTGGGATATATGTAAATGCAACAGCTTGCCTGCATTAGGTCAATTACAAAACCTTAGAGAGCTAATTATTGGAGAAATGGACAGTATTACGACCATCGAAGAGGATTTTTGTGGTGGCGCAAGAGCCTTCCCTCAGCTTAAGAGATTTTGTCTATACCACATGGAAAATCTGGAAGCATGGAAGACGATGTACTCCAATGGCAAGGATGTTGAGAAAGAATTCATGTTCCCTAACCTTAAGAAGTTGTCAATAAATGATTGCCCAAAGTTGAGAATGGAACCATGCCTTCCTAGAGCAAACAAATGGGAGATACAGAATAGCAATAATGTATTATCATTATGGGGAGAAACTCGTGCTACCTCCTCTGCTGCACCTATGGATGTGAGTGTAACAGTCAGATCTGACATAGCGCCTTTGGATCAGTGGAAGTTGTTTCACGATCTCCCTTCCCTGAGTACTTTACACATCACATGTTGCACTGATCCGACATGCAGCTCCAATATACTAAGCCAATTCCTGTTCAACATCATGATACGGTGGTACACAAATTCTAATGATTTGTACATAACTAAGCTGATGAAAAGACAAGTTATTAACGATTTGAAACTACAGTTGACTAGAGATGCTGGGGGTTCTGTGGAGGATGTGGAAGTACTGGGAAAGCTTGTGCCACCAAGTAGTTTGAGGGAATTTAATATGACAGGTTACAGTAGTGTGAGGTTTCCTGCCTGGGTTATGGACATTACGCTTTATCTCCCAAGTCTTAGCAAGATTGAATTGTGGGATATACGCAAATGCAACAGCTTACCACCACTTGGTCAATTAACAAATTTGCAAGAGCTAGTTATAGGTGTAATGGATAGCATTACGATAATTGATGGGGATTTCTGTGGCGGTGCAAGAGCCTTCCCTGAATTGAGGAAATTTTGCTTATGCCGTATGCGAAACCTCAAGTTGTGGAAGACAATGTACTCCTATGACATGGGTAGTGTGATGAAATTCATGTTCCCAAACCTTGTTGAACTGTTAATACGTGATTGCCCAGATTTAAGACTGAAACCATGCCCACCTGGAGCTAAGAGATGGGAAATAGAGAGCAGCGATAATGTATTATCATCATGGGGAGAGAGGGGAGCATCGAGTGTGTCCTCTGTTTCACTAACAAACGTGACTGTGACAGTGAAATTAAGCAAGGTGCCTTTGGATCAGTGGATGTTGCTTCACCACCTCCCTGCCTTCACTGAGTTAAGGATAATAAGTTGTACCGATCTGTCATGCAACTCATTAGACATAATTGGAGACCTCTCATTTATCAAATCATCGTGGCTAGAAGATAATACGCAGCCAGAACTTCCGAAATGGTTGGGTGGCCTCACCTCTATCCGGAAAATGGACATCACAGGGTGTAAAGAGCTGTCTGTTTTGCAAGGGAGCGTGCGACATCTGACATCCCTCCAGGAGCTATCTTTGATAGACTGTCCAAGAATAAAAGTGCTGCCAGAATGGTTGGGTGACCTTACTGCTCTCAAGAAACTTCAGATCCGATATTGTAGGGGTATCAACTCTTTGCCACAGAGCATACAAAAGCTTACCAAGCTTAAAGGACTAGCTATTTACCACTGCCCTGAATTGGCAGAGTGGTGTAATTTAGAGAAGAACAAGAAGATGCTGGCTCACATTAAAGTAAAGGTATATGTCCCGCCATGCTATCTGCAATCTCCTACTTATCTTGACTGTAGCCAAATTAAGCTAGACGGCTATGCATTTTCATCTGCAACATCCCTACAAGTCTTGGACTTAAGCGAGTGCCGCATATACAAGTTGCCAGCTTGCATAAGTGAATTGGTGAAATTGAGGTATCTCAATGCCCCCAAGATTGAAAGTCAAACGATCCCGTATTGTATCACCAAGCTCTCGAAACTAATTTACCTCAACCTGAGTTGGTCCAGGATGTTAGCATTGCCTGAGTCAATTGGTGACTTGAGATGTCTGATGCATCTTGATATCTCGAATTGTCACTTTATAGATAACCTCCCAAAATCATTTGTGAATCTCAAAAAGTTGGAATATCTGGATTTATCAAACAACAATCAGCTTAGAGGTGTATCGAAAGCTTTGGGTGGCCTCACCAACATCCAATACTTGAATTTATCAATGCAAATAGGTTATGTATTGGGTCAATTTCTTGAGGGGCTGCCAGAGGTCATTGGTAATCTAATTGGACTCCGTTATTTAGGTCTATCACATACCACACGATCTATCTTCTGGAATCCGAGCTCAGATGAGCTATTCAGTTTCATTGACCGTATATGTACCCTTTCTAATCTGCGGCATCTGGACTTGTCTAATAATGATAGCATAGTAAGTGTTCCTGAGAGTATTGGCAACCTCAAGAATCTGCATACACTGGACCTCTCTTGCTGTCCGCATCTAGTGAGGCTTCCAGAATGTTTGGTTAGAATGGATAGTGTGAAGATCTTGAATGTCACCGGGTGCCGCAAACTGGAAAAATCTGCACTCTCCCGATCAAAGATTTTTGACTTGTTGCCGCATTTTGTGGTCCAAGCTGATGAAGGTCAATCTAGCAGCAACATCGGTCTTCTACAGTATGCAAATCCTAATGAGTTGCACATAACTTGCCTTGATAATGTAAAGTCTGCAGAAGAGGTCCAGAGTATAAAGCTGATAGAAAAACTGGGGATTAATGATTTGAAACTTCAATGGACCAGTGATGCTTGCAGGTCTCTTGAGGATGTGGAAGTGTTGGCAAGTCTTGTTCCACCAAGCACCTTGAGGGAATTTAATATGACAGGTTACAATAGTGTGAGCTTTCCGCCCTGGCTTATCAACATAAAGCTTTATCTACCAGAACTTAGCAAGATTGAACTGTGGGATATATGTAAATGCAACAGCTTGCCTGCATTAGGTCAATTACAAAACCTTAGAGAGCTAATTATTGGAGAAATGGACAGCATTACGATCATCGAAGAGGATTTTTGTGGTGGCGCAAGAGCCTTCCCTCAACTGAAGAGATTTTGTCTATACCACATGGAAAATCTGGAAGCATGGAAGACGATGTACTCCAATGGCAAGGATGTTGAGAAAGAATTCATGTTCCCTAACCTTAAGGAGCTGTCAATAAATGATTGCCCAAAGTTGAGAATGGAACCATGCCTTCCTAGAGCAAACAAATGGGAGATAGAGAACAGCAATAATGTATTATCATTATGGGGTGAAACTCGTGCTACTTCCTCTGCTGCACCTATGGATGTGAGTGTAACAGTCAGATCTGACAAAGCGCCTTTGGATCAGTGGAAGTTGTTTCACGACCTCCCTTCCCTGAGTACTTTACACATCACGTGTTGCACTGATCCGACATGGAGCTCCAATATGCTAAGCCAATTCCTGTTCAACATCATGTCACGGTGGTACACAAATTCTAATGATTTGTACATAACTAAGGTTATGAAAAGACAGGTTATTAACGATTTGAAACTACAGTGGACTAGAGATGCTGGGAGTTCTGTGGAGGATGTGGAAGTACTGGGAAAGCTTGTGCCACCAATTAGTTTAAGGGAATTTAATATGACAGGTTACAGCAGTGTGAGGTTTCCTGCCTGGGTTATGGACATTACACTTTATCTCCCAAGTCTTAGCAAGATTGAATTGTGGGATATATGCAAATGCAACAGCTTACCACCACTTGGCCAATTAACAAACTTGCAAGAGCTAGTTATAGGTGTAATGGATAGCATTACGATAATTGATGGGGATTTCTGTGGCGGTGCAAGAGCCTTCCCTGAATTGAGGAAATTTTGCTTATGCCGTATGCGAAACCTCAAGTTGTGGGAGACAATGTACTCCTATGACATGGGTAGTGTCAAGAAATTCATGTTCCCAAACCTTGTGGAATTGTTAATACGTGATTGTCCAGATTTAAGACTGAAACCATGCCCACCTGGAGCTAAGAGATGGGAAATAGAGAGCAGCGATAATGTATTATCATCATGGGGAGAGAGGGGAGCATCCACTGTGTCCTCCTCTATTTCACTAACAAACGTGATCATGACAGTGAAATTCAGCAAGGTGCCTTTGGATCAGTGGATGTTGCTTCACCACCTCCCTGCCATCACTGAGTTAAGGATAATAAGTTGTACCGATCTGTCATGCAACTCATTAGACATAATTGGAGACCTCTCATTTATCAAATCATTGTGGCTAGAAGATAATACTCAGCCAGAACTTCCGAAATGGTTGGGTGGCCTCAGCTCTATCCGGAAAATGGACATCACAGGGTGTAAAGAGCTGTCCGATTTGCAAGGGAGCATGCGACATCTGACATCCCTCCAGGAGCTATCTTTGATACATTGTCCAAGAATAAAAGTGCTGCCAGAATGGTTGGGTGACCTTACTGCTCTCAAGAAACTTCAGATCCGGTATTGTAGCGGTATCAACTCTTTGCCACAGAGCATACAGAAGCTTACCAAGCTTAAAGGACTAGCTATTTACCACTGCCCTGAATTGGCAGAGTGGTGTAAATTAGAGAAGAACAAGAAGATGCTTGCTCACATTAAAGTAAAGGTATATGTCCCGCCATGCTATCTGCCATCTCCTACTTATCTTTCACTGACTGCTCTTTTGTCAACTCTGTAACGAATTTGTCAACTTTGATAGACAAAAGTCTAGATTTACTTGAACATTGGCTCATATTCCATTTATTCTGTTTGAATCGGAAGTATGTCATTCAGCACATAAGAACCGCAATAAGATTAAGACTGAATGAACTACACTGCATTCCCAGTCTACTACAATTTCCTAACATAAAGCACATTGTGTAAACAAAACCAAAAGAAAAAGGTCTAGTGACACTTATATAGTTATATTTTGCATCTTTGAATCACAACTGCTTCTAGCTTTTTATGTATGGACAATTTTGTCACTGAAAGTTATTGATAAAATAAACAAAACATTGATGGGTTGATGTCTCCTGCATTGCTCATTGCAAGATCAGAATATCTAACTTCCATCTTTTTAACAGGAATTGCTGCAGAACCATTTATTTACTACTTCCGCTCTCAAATATATGATGTTTAGGATAAGCTAGCTAGCTCATTTTTTAACTAATTAACTTATCTTAAATATCATATATACAAGAACCGAGGGAATATTTGATATTTCTGTGTCATTTATTTTGCAGTATATCTTTCTGATGAATGATCACCTCGTACAAAGAGTGAAGCTCCATGGAAAACGAATTAAGCGGTCATGTGGAAGAACTATTTGATTATAATATTTGTTCCAAAGCATGTGTTGCATCTACATTTCTCACAGCATGGTCAATTAGTTCAGTGTTGATTCAGAGGTACAATTTCTGAATAGGGAAAAGTTTATTTCATGATGTACCTTTGTACTTGACTAGTGACTACCCCATCGTATCATTTGGAAGAAGGAACTTCAGCCTTCAACTGGCCGAGGAACCACTACGGGAAACAAGAAAATTGCTGAGTGTATTTATTTTGCCGAGTGTTTTTTTCGAGCACTCGGCAAACAAGCTCTTCGCCGAGTGCCAAGCCAAAAACACTCGACAAAAAAAATACACTCGGCAAATCGGGACTTTGCCAAGTGTCAAATAAAAAAACACTCGGCAAACCCCCTTCTTTGTCGAGTGTCAAAAAAAACACTCGGCAAAGAGGGTAGTTTGTTGAGTGTTTGCCGAGTGTTTTTTTTTACACTCGGCAAAAAAATATTTTTTTTCTCTTTTCACCATGAAATTTTTTCTACTCCCCACATATAACATGTGGTACTCCATGTTAAAATTTGGTATATTTTTGGATTTATTTGCTATATTTATTTAATTAATTGCATTTCAAGGAAATTTTTGGTATAAGTCAAATTTGACTGCAAGTGATTCAAATTATGGAACAAAATGAGTAAAAAAATGATATTCATGTTATTTGGCCCATTTTGAGACCTGACCCATGAAATGAAAAGAAATTTCGAACATCTTGTTCAGGAAACACGACCATGAACGTGTGGCAGTAGTATTTTTAAATTGTAAAAAAAACAAGCAAAGTCTGAAAATCATGAGATTTGTCATGATGTGATGATATAGTACGTGGAGGCTGTGGAAAAAAAATGAGAAGGTTTTGCACATTTCATCATGTACAATGATTACAAACCGAAGCATCTCGGAAGAAGAATACTAACTTTGAGAGGATTCCATAAAATTTAGAGTTGAAGTGACGGTCAAGTTT
>NC_028457.1:13106199-13108596 GCF_000263155.2 Setaria italica | reverse complement strand
TCTCATACTGGCGCACCTCCCCCTCCTTTCCCCTCCTCCCTCCCTCGCGTGGCCGCCCAGCCCCTCTCACCAGATCCGGCTGGATCCGGCGGGGAATCCGCCCATCCTCCCCGGATCTGGCGGGGACTCACGTCGGGAGCCCCGGATCCGGCGGGGACTCGCGTCGGGGGCCCCGGATCCGGCGGGCGTGGATGGTGGCGGCGGCGGCGGTGTGGATAGTGGTGACGTGCTGGTGGTGCAGCCGCCGCCTCCCCCGGTTCCGGCACAGCCGCCTCCCTCCTCCAGATCCGCCAGCGCGGGCGGCGCCCCTCCCCTCCCTCTCCTCCGGCCCTTCCCCTCCCGGCTGGTGGTGGTGGTGCTACTTGCGGCTGGTGGCTGGTGGTGGTGGCTGGCGGCGGCGGCCGGTGGAGGTGCTGGCGGTGGTGGCCGGTGGTGGCCGGTGGTGCTGGCGGTGGTGGCCGATGGAGGTGCTGGTGGTGGTGGCCGGTGGTGCTGGCGGTGGTGGCCGGTGGTGGCTGGTGGTGCTGGCGTCGGTGGCGGAACAAGATTTTTTTTATTTTTTTCAACAATTGTATGCCGAGTGTTTTCTGGCCACTCGACAAAGTCTTTGTCGAGTGCGCGACAGAAAACACTCGGCAAGTCCTTGTTTGCCATCACAAAGTTTGCCGTGTGCCGTTTGCCGAGTGTTACACTCGGCAAACGGCTCGCCGAGTGTATTTCGCCCTTCGCCGAGTGCCCAGCAATTTTCTTGTTTCCCGTAGTGATTAACGTCATCTTGTTCTCAAGATCCATCCACCTGGTGTAGGGACGGAGCTACGTTGTTGGCACCAGGTGCGACCGCACCCTAAAAAAAATCCA
Organism: Setaria italica; assembly: GCF_000263155.2. Taxonomy (NCBI): domain Eukaryota; kingdom Viridiplantae; phylum Streptophyta; class Magnoliopsida; order Poales; family Poaceae; genus Setaria; species Setaria italica. The sequence goes on along the minus strand of NC_028457.1, from coordinate 13,107,738 downwards.
CAATCACTTATCACCTTTCAATTTTCACCATGTTAGCATGAATATTCTACATATGCTATGAAGTGGTGCACCCCTATATTTTTGTCTAGCTCCGCCCATCTCCCACCAGCCATCATCCAAGAGGGTCTTACTTGAAACCAACGGTGAATAGGTTCCTGCTGTTGGTGTTTGTTTGACACCATGTACACCAGCGGGGAGCTGTGTTGCTTGGCAACCTGAAAGGTGTTATACGAACAATCACCATCATATCTGATGAAGAAAAGGATCAAGTACGTAAGCTTGGAGCGGGAAAGCTACTGTTTCTATTACTGTCAATGCCACAGAGAGTGGGGCCCTACATGGCTTTATACTAGATGAGATTGATGTAGTCAACCGGATGCTCCTACCAATTACCAAATACTCCCTCTATCCCAAATTACTATTCGTTTTGACTTTTCTAGATACATAGATTTTGCTATATCTAGAAAAGCCAAAACGAATAGTAATTTGGGACGGATGGAGTACCTTATTCATGCAGTTAGGCACTTCCAATAGGAATTAATTTTCTAACTGACGTCATGCTTCGATGAGAGTCATCTGAGATCCTTTTAATGTTTGTTGGAGGTATATCTATATGATATTATCAGTTTCATAAGATCTGCAGTAGCAACAAAATGAGGAAGTTATCAAAAAGTAGAGTTCTTTTCAATTTCATTTATCTATGTACTAATTTATTTCTAGGAATAAGTCTACTCCACCCCCTGACCTAAGGTTCGTTTACTTAACTCCCTCAACTATAAAACCAGGTATTCTACCCATGAACTATCCAAAACCGTCTAAATAACCCTCTAGGCTGGTTTTGGAGGTGGTTTTGCCTATCACTACGGGAAATCTCTAATTTGCCGAGTGTACTTTTATTTGCCGAGTGTATTCCGTCGGGCACTCGGCAAGAGCTCTTTGCCGAGTGTTTCGCGAAAACCACTCGGCAAAGTAATGACACTCCGTTAATCAAGGCTTTGCCGAGTGTTTTATTTTTAGCACTCGGCAAACAAAAGGTTCACCGAGTGTTTTATTTTTTACACTCGGCAACAAGTTTTTTCTCGCAGAAAAATAAAAAAAACTTTGCCGAGTGCGCCAATCGGGGACACTCGGCAAACGTGAAAAAATCCTACATAACCCCACCGTGCCCCTTTCCTCCGCACCCCCGCACCCCACGAGGCCACCACCACCCGAGTATCAATTAATACGAAAATTCATGTTTCATCCAATAACTCTTATTACCTAGATAACCATTATGAATATTATTATTACCATTTGATTCATATTCATATTCATATTCATATGTCACTTCGACGGTAAATATAGCGTATAGCGGCCTAACATGTACGGGGCAATAGTGGACAATAGCGGCCGCTAAGTCCGACATGCTATCTTGGGCATCTGGTGGCGGGGGAGTACCACTACCACTATAGCGGCCTCTATGGCGGGCGCTACGAGGATATTTAGGGGCTGCTTGGATACGAGGGCTGCACTTTAGTAGGGATACATCGGATGTTCAGA
>NC_028457.1:13095345-13106099 GCF_000263155.2 Setaria italica | reverse complement strand
GATCGTCTTAACGAACGGCATATCGGACATTGTGTGCCCCCCCCGCCGGCGGCCGGCCCTCCTCCCCTCCCCTCCACTCTCCCTTCCTCCCCGGCGCACCTCCTTCCCTCCCCTCTCCCTCCCCCAGCCGGATCTGGCGCGGGGCGGTGACGGGGGCAGGTCGAGGCGGCAGCGGGTCATGGCGGCCAGTGGGGGCGGCGTATGGCGGCCGGATCTAGTGCCCCACCCTCCCCTTCTTCCCCGGCCGGATCTGGCGCCCTTCTTATTCCCCGAATCTGGCGTCCTTCTTCCCCGGATCCGATGGGGAGGGGGGTGGGGCGTGGCGGCGGCGGCGGCGGGTCGAGGCGGCCGACGCGGGCGGGTCGTGCGACAGTGGGGCGTGGCGGCGGCAGTGTGTGCAGTGTGTGGTGGCGGTGGTGGTGGCGGCGGCCGGTGGTGCAGTGTGTGGTGGTAGTGGTGGTGCCGGCAACCGGTGGTGGTGGCTGCAGCCGGATATTTTTTTTTAATTTTCTTGAAAAATTGGTTGCCGAGTGTTTTTTGCCACTCGGCGAAGTCTTTGCCGACTACCCGACACAAAACACTCGGCGAATCAGCGTTTGCCAACAGATTTTTTGCCGTGTGTCATTTGCCAAGTGTTACACTCGGCAAACGCTTTGCCGAGTGTTTTTGGGCTTCGCCGAGTGCCAGCGGCACTCGGCGAAGTCCCTGTGTCCGGTAGTATATGTGGCATTACGCATGGACAATGATATGGAAAGAATATGTTTGGAAATGTACTTTAACCCCTAAACTATTGAGGTTCATCTACGTAACTCCCTCAACTATATAGCAAGATATTTAACTCCCTAATGTATTTCAATGCCATCTAAATTATCACCTATAAGAATTTTTATGTTTTTCCATTGACGTGGAGCATTATATCGAAGATGGGCACTAACACCGTCTCTCTCGACTCGCACACAAGCATGTCCTTGTCTCTGCATTATTCTAACTTTGTGACAACTTGACATCAACTTCGCCTCCATTTTGGGTTCTTATTTTACTTTGGCCATGAGCTAAACAGTGAAAAGATGACTAGTGGGACATGCTTTTGTGTGTGCGTGCGTGTGTGGTGTGTGAGAGAGAGAGATGGAGAGAGCGAGAGGGATGGGGGGCGTGTGTGGTGTGTGAGAGAGAGAGATGGAGAGAGCGAGAGGGATGGGGGGAGGGAGGGAGGGAAGGAGAGAGTCAGTGCCAAGCCATCTTCCATGTGTAAGGGATGATTTCAATGGTATTGAATACTTTGAGGGGCTAAATAAACAGTTATATAGGTGAAGTAGATTTTTAAACGTGCCCTTGCCACCTCATTGTCCATATGTTGTGCCACGTAGGCAAAACCGTCTCCAAAACCACACTAGGGGTTATTTAGACGGTTTTGAATAGTTGAGTGGTAGAATACCTAATTTTATAGGTGAGAGGATTAAGTAGACCAACCTCATTAGGTCAGGGTCAAGTAGACTTATTCCTTTATTTCTATTTCTATGCGTTCATGTTAGTTAGGGATCCGGCTCTATGAGTTCTTTCCTATGTGATGAATTACTTTTGGCACCAGTACCCTACATCCTTTCTTTCTGTGGACAGAGGCAAAAGGGCCTCATGAAGATGACATCATACCATAAGAGAAGCATTGAGACAGTGGATATGCTTGAAACATGTTGTTAGGTCAATCTTAAACATGATTAACCCGTGGGATCACTAGCCTAATCAACAAGAACACCTAATTACATAATTAATCAATTAATTACTGTTTAATTAATCTTACTCAATACATCAAAATGCGTGTAGTGCCTGCTGGTGTTCCCCTAGCAGGCATACGCCAGTGGTGGTGTAGATCGCGTGCTGATAGTCATTGATGAGGGCCTGCAATGACGGGATAGACTTGGTCTTCCTGTTACTTCAGTGCCTACGTGATTGGGTCGTGACGGGGTGGATTACCTCGCGACTCCTTGACAGGAGCCTCCCCACTGATAGCACTGTGTAACAGGGACCAAGCACTATAAAAAACGGTTTTCGGGGTTAGTTGAAACAGCATCTATAGGGGCGGCTGCATTAGCCGCTCCTGCTTTTCACAGTTACAAACAGCTGTTTGCAGGAACGGGTATTTGTCCACCCCTGTAAAGCCGTTTCCAAGGTGGGCCACGCCATCATCCACATCTAGAAACATATTTCCAGGGGTGGGATACGCCATGATCTGCTCCTGCAAATTGTTTTCCAGGTTCTGGTGATGGTATGACTTGCCCCTAGAAATGTCGTTCCCGCCAAAAAATAAGCCATTTATTTTTAAATTTGCGAAAACTGTTTCCTGCCAGTTTTTTAAAATTTTTGTTCCCGCCAATTTCACCCTAACAATGTAGTGTACGACCGAACAAGCTATAGTGATTGACATTGAGTATGTTACATAAATATAAATTATGCAGATGAAATAATAGAAAAATAGAATGTATTATTCATTGTTTTTCTGCCATTCACGAAGGCTACTCATGGTGATATTCTTGATTCTCCCACTCACGGAGGCTAACATATTTATCTTCCTATGCTAATGAGTGTCCAGGGTGATAAAAGCTACCCCTTGGGTTGACCACTTCATGCAAAATGAAAGAACATAAATCGATGACTGCATTTAGAAGTTCTTTGCTCATTGAGTCGTGTACAATGTAGTTTCAGCCTAATAAGCAATTAATGAATCCACCAAAAAATTAGGCAAGTGTTAGATAGATGCAAAATAATGCAATGTGCACATATATACTTCCCTATAAAAGAGCCACTTACACATTCGAGATCAGTTGTGTATCTCCCGAGCACCCTAATGTGCTCGCACACGTAATACCCACAGAACACAAAACATACAGGTTGCTTGTGTCATGGAAAGTTTGTGCGTACATCCATTTCTTCAAGTCTCTCGGGGTTATAAGTCCCTCCTCTGCGAATGTAGTGTTGGTAAGCCCTGTTTAAAAAAGTGAGCAGTTAATTTATATGTTATCTTTGGGAAAAAATTTGCACAATGTAAGTGTACACGACAAGAAATTCTAAAAATTTTGTAGGATGTATATGAATTCTTTGTATCTCTTCTTTTCCCAATCCAATGAGTCAAATACGGTAGCCCTTCCTTGCTTTGGCTCTAGCAGAAAAGCAATCTAGTGACCTCTGCAAAAATATTATATACGGTTTTTCAAGCATCAAGGAGCAAGTGTATATTATAACAAATGATAGAAATTAGACCCATTGGAAGTTGTAGGGTACTCATATGTAATCCCTTCCTTATTTCCATTGTATCATCATATGCGCTATGTAGGCTAAAACCTTCTTCATAGCATCTTTGTGAGCTTCTATTTGTTTGGAGTATTTCTCCCGATGTGTCTAAAGCTTAACTAGCTCATCATGGTTGTCTCTCCACTTGGTTGGGAAGTTGTGCCTAGCTCACAAATAGTATAAGGGTCAAGATACTAGGCCTTTTCATTTACAACATGCGCGTCATTTTCTTGCAATGTACCGCAATTAATTGATATGCATAGTACATGTAGACCATAGCATATATACAAGATATTAGTATCATATTAGTATTGATAAACCACTTACATGCATTACATTCTAACGATGTTTAATTCTAGTTGTCCGAGGCAGAACATGTCATGGATGTCTCGAAAAATCAATGGTGATGTTATCCCCCAGATTGGATTTTGGTCCAAATACATCTGGTGGGTACTGTGCCCACAAGTCTTTGAGCCCAAGTCTACATGCCCTCGTGTACCAACTATGCATCCTCTGCATTTCACCTGGAACCATTGAGATTGCCCATTTGGATAGTAACAGTTTACCATACTCAAATTCAAGGACAATTTGTTAAATGTGGTATATCATTGGTCTCAACGATCACGTCGAACTCTGTGTTAGTACAGAGCTTGGAATATCCCCGTCGTTGGATGTCTGCCGTCTTGTTTGCTTTGTTGCTCGCATGCCATCTTGCTGCAATGTATGACCCTTCCTTCTCGTAAGCCCATATGACTCGCGGCACTATATGTGGTGGCTCTTCTTCTAGCTGCTCTAGTGAGTCCACCTGTTGTTGTTGTGGTGATGCTAGAGCCGATGGTGTATGGTCTTGCGTCCAGTCCACCTACTCTTTTTGTGGTGATGCTGGAGCCGGTGGTGTGGCCACCCATTGTTGTGGTGATTCTGGAGCCAGTGGTGTGGCCACCCATTGTTGTGGTGTGTTGGCGCTCGTTATTGACACCTTTTTGGTATGATTTAATCATGATTGGTCTTATTCTTATACTAACCTGCCACATGGCACTTGAAATAACCCTATATTCGCAAATGTGTTGTGTTTTGGACCATATTGCAAAATCAGAAGAAATATGACATAAATGAAGGGGTTTTGTACATGTTGGATTTGGGCTAGGACTTCGGATAATGGCAGACACAATCAGGAACATTGGACTGTAGGCCCGCAGGACCAGCTGAACTTGGAAGACCCATATCTTCCTCATCCAAACTCAAATTTGGGAGAATTTGGTATCAAAATTACATGGCTCAAAAAGATATACAACTTTTGTATGAAGCACTCAGTCATTTGAGGCCTACATAGGGCAGGCCGATCGGCTTGAGAGGGGCTAGGCCGATTGGCCTGGCCCATTTTCAGCCCCGATCGATGCCCTCTTTCACCAGAAGGAAGCCCTCAACAATTCTAGGGTTTTTCTCCAGATACTTCACCCAGAAGGCATCCCAACCGACGCTGACAACTACAAATACCAAAGACATTCACTAGGGAAAGATTGAGGTGATAGAGAGGCTATTAACCACATTCCACCATCGTCACAGGAAAATGAATAGGGTTTAGAACTAATCAGGAGCTTCGGCGTTGAAAGGGGTCCTCCAGAGGATGGAGGAAACTCCTAGGCCGATCAGCTTGAGGCCCTTGTTGCTCCCCTCATCTTCGTCTTCATCTTCATCTTTGGTCAGAGTGTTCTCCAAATGTTCCATGCCCCATTTGTGTGTCGAAATGTGAAAGATATTATGGGGTAAAGCCTCTCTTTGTCCCTGGTTGATAGGATTGTTGATATGTAACTGCTACATGTTATTTATGCCCATTAATACATCATGATATATGCCATTGGGATGCTTTATTTACATATGTGAGGTCTCTATTCTGTACAACATATGTTCTTAGTAGAGTTTGTGGTAATCATGGTGATTAGCTTAACTCTATGGATGCTTCGATTTAGTGTGTGTGAGAAAGGTGATTGACAACTGTTGATGCTCATTATTGAAACACTTTTAGTGCCATTTAACTAGCATTTTCATGTTTAATCTTATACTAACCTGCCACTTGGCACCTGAAATAACCTCATTATTGCATATTTGTTGTATTTTGGAGTATATTGCATTAGGATAGGAAATACGACATAATCAAGGGGGTTTGCATAAAGAGCTTAATGGATATTTGGACATGGGCCATCGAGGGAAGCTAGCACGAGGAAGGAGTGGACCAAAAGGTCCAAGAAGGGCCTAGGCCAATTGGCTTGGGACCCTCTGGGCTGATCGGCCTGGCCCATTCCAGGCCCAGTCGACCTCCCGTTTCTTCAGCGTGAAGTCTACGACGATCTCTAGGTTTTTTCACCAACATTGACCCTGAGACGCTGCCTATGGGAGACTATAAATACCCTGTCATGGACTACAAGGAAGTGAAAGTTGGATAGAGAGAAGAAAACAGCACACAAACACCATCCACTGCCGCCACAAGGAAGAAAAATGGAGAGAAGATTCAATCTACAAGAAGCCACGCGAAGCGGAGTACCAGAGGAGGAAGGAACCTCCCAAGCCAATGGCCAGGCCGATTGGCCTGGGGCTTTTCTACCCCTGTTCATCCTCCCCTCGGTCCAGTTGATCTAGAGGGTGATCTTTACCCAGAATTCTATCAACATATGTAAGATCATGTGGTAAAGTCTCTGTTTGTCCTCAGGGTTGTATGGAGATTTTGATTTGTAATCGCTAAAACTCTTGTTTAAGATCTGTTTGTTATTTATCATATCTTGGTGATGCTCCTTAATGTAATAGCTGACTAGCGCTACTTTGGGTTGCTTATTTGCTTACCTAGAATGATCATCAAGCCGTGTTCTTATCGTTCAATATTTGAATACCCTTGTGTAGTGACAACATGGAAGAGGGAAAGTGTTGGGCATGATTCACATCCAATCACAATAACACTTAGATCTAGTTCTTTCATTCATGTCGATTACATCCATGCTCTGTATATGGTTTAATCTAAGTCACTAGTTCTTCTGTTAGATCAATCTTATCATATATAAAGAACCTTCAGTTACATAGGTTGGTGCTTAGTTAAGCATGCAAATCCACTTGTTCCACGGATTAATAAACCTTGGGGGATACTCTAAGGGAAGAGCTACAATTGATTCGTACGCTTGTGGTTTATAAATTGGTGTGCTAACTGCCATCAACAACTATCTTGTGTAGTGACAATATACAGGAGGGAAAAGGCAGAGCGAGCACGTAACCATTATGATAGCTAACTGAGGGTAGCACCTATATATCTAGTAGATCCATATTCATGTGAACTAGATCCTAGGGAGGGAACGCCTATCTATCTCTATTTCTTATCTTGTGTTAACCTTGGCTATCTTGTATCAACATGTGCTGTTTAGTTTATTTTGTCTCTCTACACAATACATTCACTCAGTTTCGTTAGTAATATTAGTATATAGTGAGAGCTAACATTCCACTTGTTCTACAGATTGACAAATCTTCGGGGAATAATCTAAGAGAAAAGCTACAACAGATCTATGCGCTTGCAGTTCATGAACTAACGCCCTAACTACCGCCAACATGGTGATGCTGGAGCCGGTAGTGTGACCATCCATTGTTGTGGTGCTAAAGTCGATTCCACTAGTAGATTCTCAACAAACACCTTGTGATGATGTGGATTTCATACGTGAGGAAGGTGTGAGCGAGGGAAGATATTTAGGAACTCAAGGCAGTATAATCTATCATTTATCCCACAGTATGGTATTACCGACATATTGTCCAAGGCAATGAATCCCTTCTGTAGTGGACATGTCTATCTCGTGATCATCATAGTTTGAATTAATTTCAAGCACCTGTACGCATGCATATAGGAGCGGGATATGTTTTCCCTCAAACAAACCGCAAACCGGAATCGCAAGGCCAGTATGGTATTACCGACACATTGTCCAAGGTAATGAATCCCTTCTGTATTGGACATGTCTATCTCGTGGTCATCATAATTTGAATTGTTTTTCAAGCACCTGTACACATGCATATAGGAGCGGGATATGTTTTCCCTCAAACAAACAACCGGAATCGCAGGGTCCTTGGCAACCTCCTTTGACTTGCCAGCTCCGCTGAAGTTGCTCTTAGACCACTGATTCACTTAGGACTTGTGGTCCGGAAGTATGGGCCATACAAGTACAGCATGGCCTGTATCTTCATGCGTCCTCTTATGTGGATTGAGTTATATTTTCTCATCACTGTGATTGCATTATCGTAGTTTCGATAACCTTCTTTCATATTCTCCGAAGGAAAATGAATTTAATTATTGTCATGCAACATGAAAGAGATAAAGTTTCCTACGAAAATGGTATTAAAAAATAGTATTTTTGCCGTGCATGATGAAGAGATATTTAAAATACTTTTTTTTAATAATAGAACAAAAGAATTACACCATTGATGTTTCCGAAGACGGAAAAAAAGAAACAATTAGGAGTGATAACTACACCACACCAGACGATCAGTGCTAGTTCTCCTTTAATTGAATAATAAATGAATTCAGAGCAAGCCGGGGCGAGAGTGGAAAGGGAATTGATGCACCACGATCAGGGGATCCTTCTGATGATCCCTCCTCTTCCTCTCCTTCCCTGCTGCTGCGACCTCGGCTGGCTCACCTCCCTTCTTCGTCTTCTCTTTTATTACCACCTGCTGCTGCTGCTTCTTGGCTTCCAGATGACCTTCTCCTTCTGCAGCCTGCTTTGCAACAGGCGACACCCTCCTTCCGTCGGCAATGGCAACACTGCCGCAGCATCCTCCCAATCCTAGTACCATGATCGACCTTTTCCTCCGCTCGATTCCCTCTCTGATTCTGTTTGAACTCTCTGATGATGATCTAACCTGTTGCTCCGGTGGTCTTTGTTGCGCTGCGTCTCTGAACTGCCAGGTGTTTTATAGGGGAGTGTTTGCTGATGAGTTCTGTGCCTTGTGCGTGTGGCTTTTGTTGTGAAGAAAGAGGTTTGAAGCTTCCTCGTCCAAGAATATACTTGGAACGGAAGGGCAGGGTGAGTCTGTTGACTTGTTTTCTGCAAGATGGCTGGCTTGGTTGCCAAGGTTCTTCTGTCTTATCTGGACTTGCCACTTGGCAATGTAGATCAGCTTGCCGGTATCCAGTCAAATAGACACGTGCACTTGGAGGGGATTTTTTTATCGGCCGATGGAAAGGGGGCAGAAACTTTCTTGTGAGGCAAGATGGAAATGGCACGATCTGATGAAAACGACTGCTAAATGAGTGGTCTCTTATGCTGACACCGAATACTTATTATTTTCCCCCTCAGTTAGTATTTTATTATCCGGTCCAAATAAGTTACGTTTTGTACAGCAACACAATCTCAAAAGCGTAATTTGATTAGTACTTTTTGTTACAAAGTATTATTAAAACACAGGAAAAGTATGCATTTATGATACTCGCATCGTTTTAAAACATGTACTCCTTTTGTTCAAAATATAGCTACGTTTAGAGTTCAAAATTTATACTAAAATACAACTACGTTTAAGTTGACAAGTCTGATTGAATGGATGAATGGACGAAAATAACTCTGGAAATCAATTGTCTTGTGGTCCTCTCTCTCAATAAATGGCATACAATACCTTTTATTTGTGTGGAGACATATAAGGAAGGTATAATTGCCATACATGTATGCATGCGCATAAATGGATAGGTTTAATGAAGGGTATATTAGACTTTTTATTAGTCTTAAAAATGCTAAACGTAGCTATATTTTAGGATGGATGGAGTATATGCAATGGATATGTATTGTTTTTTATTAGTTAGTATGTTTACACTTCTTCGGGCCCCGCACTCACGCTGCCAGCCGGCGGCGCTCGCCGCAGCATCGGGCACACCGGCTGGGTGTAGCTCACTGGGCCCTGCTGCCGCACTCCCCACCATGCCCGCCGCTCCTCGCCAGGGCCCGAAGCTATAGTCGCCCTAGCGCCCCCCACTACGCTCCTGCGAGGCCTAGCACCGCGCCCCTGCGGGTGGAGTCTTGCTTCTACCCCACGCTCGCCACCAGGACAAATGTCACGCCCCGCGGGTGTAGCCTCGTCGCTCCCCCACTGGTGGCCGTGCGAGGAGCTCGGTAGGAACACCGCTCCCTGCACCTAATTTGAAAGGGAACAGAGGAGCTCCGGGCTCGAGAGGATAGAGAAGGAGAAATGGAAAACGGGAGAGGTGGTCAATTTGTCATAAGGTTGGCAGGTTCCACCACGTGTAGATGAGCAGGAGCGTCAAATGGTTTACGCATGGCCCCTTAAAGCGTCACACGCTACCACGTTGTCGACTGGCTAGAAGGAATCTAGCGGTCGATTGTAAATTTAGCATTGCGTGTAAGGAAGTTAGAAGATAGAGACAATGATAGGTGGAGCAAGACCATGGAGAACCATATCCATGTTAGACACAGTCAGCAGCCACATAGGTAGTTTAATGCAAGCAACAATTATTTGGATCTTACGTGAATAATTAGCAAGTTTGGGGATGTGATGTGGATGTGCAGTTTGGAAGTTTGAGAACCTAACTGATACCTTGAGATAAGTTTGAGCACCGGTGATGTATTTTACTCTTGTCACTTTGTACAATGATGCAATATCAGAACATAAATTTGACTAATAATTTTTGTTAAAAACATATTCATTTACTTGATGTATGCAACCTAAAGTATGCATTCGACATAAATTGGCTAATACCATTTGTTTCAAAATCTGACTGACACAACAAAACTATGCATTTATGTACTCAGATCATTTAAGAATATGCAAAAGACACCCTCAAAACAACATTTAGTTATAAATGGAAGGAGTACTGCTTGTACATCGTACCCAAGGAAGAAATATAGTGCTCCATGTGCTCTGATAGGATGTATCCTTTTTTTTTTCTTGATAACAGTTTTTAAATGCCATCAACATTTGAAGGAAATTTGTAAATAAATCGATAAAAAATAGAAAGTGATATATCTTAAAACTAGGGATTGATCTATCTTACATCCAAAATTAAATAAAGCCTACGTTATAAGAAAATTAAAACCGCTGCATGTAGAGCAATCTACGAGGAGCAGCTTAGGATTTCTCCATCAATGCTACCTTTTCACCATGTTGGTTATGTGGTTGATGCTGATGGTGGTGCCAGCAACCTAGTCGCTAGCAGTAGTAGTATCGGAGGGGCCTTGATTTGTATCGGCATCAAACCGCCTTCTCTTCGGGGCCCTCTCCTCCTCCTGTTCCTTAGCTTGCACCACTGCCTTCATTTCGGCATCCACGACTGCCGCTGCCTCAGCCTCCACTTTTGCATCAACCACCACCACCGGCATCATCCCTGGCACATCTGCCACCTCCTCCACTTTCTCTTATGCAGACTCCTCCTCTTCCTCCTCCTCCTCCCCATCATCATCATCATCAACATCATCATCATCATCATCATCATCATC
>NC_028457.1:13065556-13094304 GCF_000263155.2 Setaria italica | reverse complement strand
ATCATCATCATCAACATCATCATCATCATCATCATCATCATCATCATCGTCATCGTCGTTGTCGTCATTGTCATCATCATCATCATCATCGTTGTCGTCATCATCGTCCTCATCATCATTATCATTGTCGTGGCCGCTACCTTTGGGCTCCATGAACGCTAGAAACTCCTCATCTTCGGGGGAGCTAGGCTCGGACATGTGGCCATTAGAATCGTACTCATGGCCAATGTGCTCCTTGTCATCCTTGGACAAGTAGTTGGAAGGATGAGTAGAAACCGATTCCACGGTCCTTGCAGGGGAGGGGGTTGCGGGGGGGGGGATTAGTGGGAGGGGAGTGGCACCTAATCAAGCTTATTCCTCATCTAGTAATCCTGGAACCCTAGCCAAAACAATTGTTTGACATTAGACCTGAGTTATAGAAAGAAATCAAATGAAAATACTGCTATGATTCAATTTTTTTCTCCTTTCAACTCAAATGAAGATCAAATGGACGAAATTAGGACAATATTTTATTAGCGGAAGAAACTTTCTAGATCTAAATCGACAAAACATAATAATGCGTGCTACCACAAGAACTCAAGAAATGAATGCTACTGCACGTAGTCCGAACAAGAAATAGGGGCGTGGAGAGCTGTAAATGGAAACAAGGGTTACCAGCGCATGGAGATGATGTGGGTAGGTAGCTCATTAACGGTGAATATTGGAGTGGATTCTTCCCAAGGAAAGGAAGGCTATAGAGATGATGATGATGCTAGGAACAATGAAAATAGGGTCGAGGAATAAGGATGGCTCGTCAGAAACCTGATCAATGCTAAGAGTCGCCTTAGGCTATTAAGCAGCAAAGTAGGGAAAGAAATGGGATATATAGTTGGTGGTGAATGCTTGAGAAGAAACTGCCATTAACGTTTCACACTATTATGGCGCGGTTGCCGCGATTATTATGAAACTGACAATGAAAAACTACCACCACAATAGTAATGGATATGTAGTAAAAATAACTCTTATATGTCTAGTAACATATTAAAGTTTAGGATAACTCAATGAATAAACATGAATTAATTGTGAGAAATATTCAAAATAGAGTGTTGTTTCAAATACTATGTTCCGATCCCTGGATTATGGTTTTTTTAATTATGTACATTTATGGTTGAGTTGGCCTTAGAAATCCATTCGAGGTGACTATTTTAAAAAAAACTATTACTTGAATAACAAATATAATTTGGTTCATATGTAGCAAAAACTGAATATGTTGGATAGAAAAAGTCTAGATAATATATATTTATGATAATAATGTGAACATGTCTAAACTGGTGTATGCAATTTTCCAAGAGTAGATATTTTTAAATATGCAGAACTTTTTGCAAAGGTAGCTTGGTTACCGTGTTGGTCAGTGGGGCAGCACTCTACACACACTAAACATGCTAGTTAGTTATATACATAGTACTTATTGTGTATAGTGCATATTTAGCATGCTATATAGACGATGCCAAGAACTTTGACAGGACTATTGCAAGAAGCCAAGAACTTTGATCGTGAAGGCATCATATATAAGGTTCCTCAAAAAACAAAAACATATTGCATAAGGTCTGTCAAAGTTCTTGGCTTCTTGCATATTTAATATCATTACCATTGTATCATATAATTCTAATATTTTCCTAGTAAATTACTACAGTGCAGTAATATTCCAAGGCAAAACAGTTATCTCATAAAAACATTTACACCACTTTACACCATGAGGTATTGAAAATCACACTATGGAGATTGATTTTTTCTTCTTACGTTGTAGCATTGCAGCGAGTCTCAAGAGACTTCTTTTATTGCTTAGCCTTCAAGTCTCATCCCGGAGCTTGCTATGAGATTTGTTTCATCAATTCAGTAAGGGCACCGTTTCTGCTTTGCCATTAGGACCTTTACTCCCTTGCAAGTCCTATGATATCTCATTTTTCAACTTAGCTGATCTCTCTTACAACCATAAGGCGAAGGTTTTCCCTTAAAGAGATTCAAAGGCCATGTTGGAGGCTAGTTTGCCAACACTGTCACTGACACAAAACCTCTTGTAGCACCCTTCTCATCCTCGCTCCCTACCCGAGCCACCACTACCGATACTCATCCAGCTCCTTGGCTATCCTCCTAGCCCTCACCCTTACCCACCCCACTGCTGATGCAATCCTCCTAGCCCTCACCCTTACCCCACTTCATCCTCATCATTGAGTTGCTATTTTAACATCCTGCAAATTTGTGAAATGTTAATTTTATGCAAAAGGTGGCAATTTCAAAAAAATTTGTTTGAATTATGTGAGCCAAGAAAATAAATTGCAATTTAAGGTTAAAAACTTCTCATTCTCTCCCAAAATCTCTAGAAAATAAAAATGGTGCACTAAAATATTTAGTCATGACCCTTGCATGAATGAGTTGAATTCTTAATTGGATTTATTTGGATTTCATTTGGCTGAAATCACAATTGAAACCTAAAACTCAAATTTGAATTAGAAAAATAAAAACAAAATCCCTAAACTTACCTGGGCCGAAAACGGCCACGGCCAGCAAGAGCCCGCCGACCTCACCCTCTTCTCCGGCCCGCCAATCTCTCATGCTTGGCCGAAACCACCTCCAGCACCGCGGCCTAGCAACCGCCCCATCCAGGCCCCTACGCCGCTTATGCCAGCGCCCACCCCTTCTTCTCTCTCGCTCTCGCCGACAGGTAGGGCCCACCTATCAGCTTTCTCTCCTTCCTCCCACCTCCTCTACTGACAGCCCGCGCAACGCCACCCTGTATCGTGCCTCGCCTCGCGCAGCAACAAAGAAGTTGCGGGATCCTTCAAGACCCACGCGCCGCGCACCCCATGACCCTGCACTCAACAACCCATGCCCCGGAGCCATTAGATGCTCACCACGCCACCCCGCGCATGTATCCCAAAGATCGCCGGCCGTCTGTCCCTATTGTGGCACCTAAGCCCTAAGCGCGCCGCTATAAAAACCCTTGCCCCCTCCTGTTCCGGCTAGCCACTGCCCTAGGGGATTTCCCTATCCACCGCCGCCACTAGAGAAGAGGGAGGGAGGGGAAAGAAGAGGGGGCAAAGCTAGAGCAGAGAAGGATAGCGCCGCCACCGGAAGTTGCCGCAACCCCGCCACCGACAAGCTGGCGCCCCGTACGACTACACTGCCATCCCTACGCGCCCTGCATAGCATCAACCTCGCCTTGCCATTGCACCAACTGTCGCACCACCGAGCCTCCAAGGTGAGCCACTGTATCCACCTTGTGCTGCCACCGCTCACCGCCGTAGTTGTGGCTGCAGCCGTGGACAACCGCGAGCCCGCGCGCCAGCCTAGCTCCGCCGCGCACGCCTTTGTCCGGCCTTCATGCTGCGTGTTGTGTAGGAGCTAGTGCCATCTCGCCACGCCGTGCACGCACGCCACACTGTCACCACCGAACGCCGCTCTGGTGCGCTGCCGTGGCAACGTCGTAGCCCCTAGGAAGCCACAAAGGTGCCACTTTTACGCTCCGGCAAGCTTCGCCTCACCAAACCTAGCCTAACCGTGATCTAACTACCCTTGTCGCTGAGTCTAGCTGTCTCTCAGCATGCCGTCACCGCCCGCCGACAGCATCGTGGCCACCCACCACCGTTAGCACCCGAGGAGTAGGCCGGAGTACCTGCCCAGCCGCAGTGTAACACCAGCATGCCAAAATCAGCGTTTTTGGCCCCTAGGATGCTTGAGTGCTACCGCCTAAGAACCTAGGGTTCTGCCGCCTATCGCTGCCCAACAACACCCTAGCCCGCCTCACCAGTTGAAGTTAGAGCTACGCGGCCAATTTTAGGCCTTAACTCGCCGTAGGGTCACTAGGAGAGTGAACACCGGCGAGCCCTGGCCGTGGCCGCGGCAGAGGGAAGGGGAAAAATCAAAACACCGCTGGCTGACCCTATCGTAGAAGTGGTCCACGTGAACCACAGTCGGTGGTTCACGGTGGACCAAACCCCGAGCTGCACCGTCGATCGTGCCCCATGGGGGGCCACATGATGGCGTGGCCACACGAGCCGTAGAGAATCCACACCCAGGCCAAGCCCCAGTGGCACCCACGTCATCACCACGTGGATCGCCACACGTACCTAGCCGTCGTCCTACAGCCCACCTAGAGTCCTTGCATGGCAGTGTACGTGGCAACCACGCAGAAGACATGCAAGAGCCACCTCAGCCTTAACACCAGCCTAGAGGCCCCCTAAAGCCGCTTATAGACCACACGTGGCTGCTGACTCCGCAGCCGCGTGGCTAACGCGTGTGCGCCACCTAAGTGCTACAGATAGACAACAGCTAGCCTAGAGACAACCTATAGCTACCCTATAGCTACCAGGGTGCCACGTCAGCATGTGAGGCCCACTGACCCGTGGACCATTGACCGTTGACTTTGCCCATTGACCGAGTCAATGCTGATGTCATCAGGGCCCACTGATCACATCAGCAAGACACGTGGCACGCTGCGGTGCTACCACGTGTCACCTTTGTGAATTTTCTCATTTTTGCAAATTATTTAAAAAATCCAGTTTCATAACTTTTTTAAAATTGGATAACACGTTAGACTAGTCCTTGTTCTTGTTTGGATCTTCTATAGATCTCTTTGGGGTTTTATTTGCAATTAGACCACAGTAATTATGAAAATCAAGTAATTAGGACTTGTTGAAGATTTGGAGTTGAAGTCGAAGTCGGAGCTATTCGAGGACCACTACGAGGAACAAAGCAACTCCAGGTTCATGCCCATTCGATTTGAATACCCATTAGGCATTGCTACTAGTATGCTAGCGCTTTATTACCTTGCATTATGATGATAAACTATGTATAGCCTATTTTTATGCCTTGAATCCTTGTGTGACCTATTACCATATTGCTTATATACGCTATGTGCGATGCTTGCATGTGTATGGGATATCGTGAATAGGATTCTTGGTGTGAGTGGGGTTAAAACTGGCAGGAGAAGGTGTTTTTGGATATTTGATGGGGTGAGCTTTACACAACCCAATCATCGAATTGGGGGCTTGGATTCATTCTTGGGCGTTCCCGGTTTGGTACTTGTTGCGAGTATATGGTTGAGCAGCACAGGAATTGGTGGTGATACCTGTTATGGGTACTGTTGTGATCCTCGTGGAGGAGTCATTTTGTGGAAATTAGGAGCTCGCCCCAGTCTGAAACCGAGTAGGTCACCATGCTTCACGAGAATATGTTAAATGAGCACGCCACTCGCCGAATTATGGGTTTAGGCCTAGGTCAAGACTGGCAAGTACGGTACCATACCTACCGTAGGATAGAGTATCAGTGTAGGGGGAGTGGTGTTGACCTTTAGTCCCCTGATTTGCTTTTGCCCCCGATTGGCCCCGGTGCTCTTGCTTCACAGTTCCAGGGTGGTCCACTGTTGGGGATCGCATCCGAGCCCAAATGCAGGATCGTATCATAACTCCCTAGTTCTTTGCTCGGTAGAGTTATGTTCAGTCAGCTGATCACCAGTTGCGCTCACTCCAAGATGGATCCAAGTGTACATTCTCTGCAGAGTTAAAACTATACATATAGCCGCGTCCTCGGTCATGAACAACCCTGTGACATCACGACTCTCCATTGTTTTGGAATATCTCTACCTCCCCCATATTAGCTACATGTGAGTGTGGTGAGCCGCAATTGCAGTCTGAGAGAGCAGAAGTTGCTCCCTTCTATCTTTAGGATATTGGTGAATAGAGCGAGTCTTCGCCTTGACCCTAGTATGGAGTTAGGATATTGGTGATAGGGGCCCTGTCGAGGCAGGTGTGCCTGATGTGATGAGAGATTGGGATGATGGATATGGAAGTTTATTCTTTATGCTTGCTGCTGCATAGGAAACCTGAGCCTATTCCTTGAGTACTTCTGAACACTAGAATTAGGCCACTTAAAGCTTGCATACGGATGGTGATGTGGACTTGTCCTATTCCTTAGGGATAGATTGTGAGTGTGTAGGTATGGACTTGGAGTGAAAGGCCGATCTTGAAGAATTCATGAAGGATGGGTCACGTTGCTTCGCTCAAGGATGCTTGTGGTGAAGGTCGGAGATGAAGACTTGAAGCCCTAGCTACTGCTGCATATGAGTTTTGCTTATTGCTTAAGCCCAAGGGGCATGTACGGTATTCATATTCCGAATTGATTCGGATGTAAATCTCAAAGTTGTACCCTGATTTTGTTGTATGGAAATGATATTTTGCTAAAATAAGTTCTGTATGTGATAGCTACTGATCCAGGGACCAGCACAAGGGTACTGGGAGTTGGATTCACAGAAATGAAAATCCGGTTCGTTTCACTCTCCAAGATCTAGTTCTTTCCATCAGCTTACAAATTAGAGTTCCATCATCTTTAACATTTTTAAGGGAAAAGGTTTTCCTAATGACAATACAAGTGCAGCCCCATGAGCCCAAGGCAGTTCCACGGTGTCACGGTGCTATATCCACAAGGCAAGTCCATGGTTGCGGCTGAAGGTCCATCCAATGAGTCCTGAGGTTCTTCAATGCCTAGCTCTTTGCAGAGCGCAATTGTGGTGTGCGAGTGACCAAGGCAAGATCCTTGGCATGTTCGATCACCATCATGAGGGCAAATAGATACCTTGCAGGCCATTGCAAGGAGCTCCAACATATGCAAGCCTTTTCCATTGGTGAAGTAAATAAAAGCTAGGTTTTTCTAGTGGACTAGTGGTGGTCAACAATGGTGTGGACTATGGAGCAGATGAGGGGGTTTTAATCATCCATAATAGTGGTGCATATTGTTGGTATATTTAATGATCACGAATGAATCCACAAGCGCACGGATATTACGTTGTAGCATTTCACCCAAGAGTATTCCCAAGGGTATCGTATTTTCAAAAGGAAGGCGGGTAGGTCAAAAGATTTATAAAAACAATACTCAAGGCAGGGGTAAGATATGATTGATATGTAGTGTGACACACACAGGAATCATCTCAAGATAACTAAGCTAGGGAGAAGGACTAAGAGTTAGCTCTAGATTCGTATGTACTTCCTATATACTGCATAGATAATACACGCATAACATACATACACATTGTACAGGATTCAGTCCTATGCACCCTAGCACACACGGGGAAACAGTACCCGTACCGGTTCTGCTCAGCAAAGTAACTGCTAATTTACAAACTCCTATAGCATACTCGAATGTAGGGGATTATGAAGGATGGACAGAGCTATCACCACCTGCCGCCTACCCCAGAAGCTCATGGGATAAACTCATATCCAATGAAGCTAAGCAATCCATGCACCATGCTTGCTTTGTTAACAACACTCTAGCCATCCTAAGCTATTGTGACTATGGCTGAAGCCACCATAAACATGGCCATTGAACCGATGTCATAGCATAGATCAACTAAGATATACAAGTTATATATGCACACAGAGTATGTACTAAAGCATGGTCTCAAGGCATACATGAGAGTATATAAGCCTATGCTACGATAGAAAGAGTATATAAGCCTCCCATTGGTTAGAAGTGTGTTTCTTTGCTCCATAGAGTGTGCTTTCTCCATTCTTTTGTATTATTTCACCTGCAACCAAATATTCTCCTAGGACAAGTGGAACTACATTATTCAAAACCAAATATGCATGTAAGAAATGCTAATCCTTTTTTATTCATGAGTATATTGACGGTCATATTTGGTACATAACGACCATCAATAACTCCCCCAAGCTAGCCCTTTCCTCATCTCGAGAAAATGCTAAGACTTTAGGTTGGTTGATCAGAAGTTGCTATTATGTTGTATTCCTAACTTATGCCAAGCCTACAGCAAAATATTCTACCAAGAATTGAATAAATTGGCATTGATCTTACCTCTTACCTTACTCCTGTGGGTCATGTAGCTTCACCTTGTCATTGGGCAGTTGAAAGATAGAATGGTTTCATAGATCGCCATTCACTCATCCTTTGATTATCTTATAAATCCGAAGGTTTTGCAAAGGTTTTCAAAAGAAATCAAAGTTCCTCAAATGATGCTCTTGGATCGCTCAATGTGTATGATTCATCACCAAGGCATAGGATTGCCTTTTGTTCACAACCTACTCCTAATAGGCTTATATGTGGAGCCGTAGGTAGGAAAGATGAAGGAATACTTGTCTTTCATGTATTGATGAGTCAAAGATCGGATCTTTTGGAGAAGCAAGTCATACAACCTGATCAAGATGTGCATATGTGTGGATGGTGAATATGGTGGATGGTATATAGACTCCTTTTGTATGATCCTTCTCTCTCCTTTGCTTTTTCTAGGACATGGGATATCT
Source organism: Setaria italica (assembly GCF_000263155.2). Classification (NCBI taxonomy): domain Eukaryota; kingdom Viridiplantae; phylum Streptophyta; class Magnoliopsida; order Poales; family Poaceae; genus Setaria; species Setaria italica. The sequence continues at coordinate 13,086,016 of NC_028457.1, read as the reverse complement.
TTTTCTTTCTCTCTGTTTTTCATCATGCTTTCATGAGCATGTCTTTTATTTCTTCTTGCATAGTCCATGTATCTTTTGCAAGGATAACATTGGAGAGAGAGAGAGGTCATAAAATAACATGGTGGTGGCCATGCATAGCCCATGTAGATGGATGAAATGATGATTGCTAACTTCCAATGTAGAAGTTTAGCATATGGTGGTGGCATGTACGTGATCTTGATCATGGGAGTATGAAAAGAATCTCACTAAGGATCACAACAATTTGACAAATCTCAATGAGAGAACAAGCCGCGTATGTGGAGGCTATTTAATACGATCAACATATGGCCTTGGATAGGAATTTCTAATCATTGAGGAACTTATCATTTTAGCATTTTTCAAAAGTAAAACTCCGGATATCAAGCATCACATAGAACAAGATCATAGCAACTCTATTCAACCATATCATATCTCACAACAACCTGGACACGGATCATGCTTTTTTGCTACCCACAAGTTTCAAACTAAGGTTTGATCACACAAACCAACAAACTCAAAAACATGGGTTGGATACTAAGTTGTAACAAGACATATGAGAGGAAATAAATAGAACAACTATTCATCATTGCGACCATTAGAAATTAAAACATTCTTACCGCACATAGAAAAGCACTAAATATTTTTTGTCTATTTAGTTTTCAAGATTTTTATTTGTTGGTTGGGGTTGTACCCCGTCCAACGAAAGTAAGCCCTCACCTCCTCCTGCTGTTGCTGCTGAAATTGTTGCATGGCATGTATCCTCTTGCTGGTCTATCATTGCCAATTCTGAGTGGACTAGATGTGCTAGTTCAGCGACTCCTCCATGTTCCTAGTACACACACTGAGCTCGCTCAGTTGCTGAGGAAGATCAGAGCGGTCTTGAACTGAGAACGAGCACCGAGGGGCGTACATGGAAGGAACACCACCAAAGCTAGAACTAATGGACTAGTCCCGATGGATCAGTTGGGCCCAATCATCATCGCCCGTGCTCTGCCATGCCGAGCTACTAGCCTCGTGCTGATTGGAAGGTTGGTCCCAACCGGAAGTGTACTCAGGTGTTACCCCGGGCACATATCCAGCTGTGGCCTATCCCACCTGAGCTGGGTACACAGGAGGCTATGGCTGCGGCTGGGTTGTGGTGGTGGTGGCAGCTGCGCTCCTTGACATGCTCTGTGTCATCCTACCACTAGAAACACTGCTCCTGCGAGCTTCCTCTTGTGGCACAAGAGACATGGTTAGCGAACGGCAATTATACAAACGAAACCTAGGGTTACGTAATGGGATCTCATTTGTATAGCTGAAAAAGAAGAAAACCAAAGAATCATCTGGGCCCTTCTTAACTGTGTGGCCATAAATCAAATACACTTCACCGATGTGAAGTCGAGGTGTCTCAATGAAAGGAATAGCATTCCCATCTAGAGTCTCGATCTTTGAAGTGACATGAGTGATCAAAGAAGTGCACTCAATGGGACCCATCATACTAAAATTCTCAAGCCATTGCCTAACCATTGCCTTGATGGGGGAGATCTTGATCTTCTTGACCATGGCCTATAAGATCATCAATTCATTGTTGTGCACGGGCCTAACATCCTCTCTTGGAAAGCGAGTAATGGCCAGCCACTTGTGCATCAAACTAAGGCTTGGATTTTGAATGTCATTGCACCTAGCTGCAAATTTGCCATGGACACTCTGACCAGAGATGTCACCCCAAAAACCAAGTCGAGAAAACCCGCGGCAAGCTTTGTGAAGAGAAACAATGCAACAAGGACCGAAACTGAGGTGATGGCTAAATTCCTTCCAAGTAAAATGGTATTCCATCCTGAAGAGTCGGAAAGAACCATTGTCCATCACCTCTCGAAGACTGTAAAGAAACTTGATGGTGAGGGATCGAGAATCAAGCTCCGCACCAGCGAAGAATCGTCCCACCCAATAGCAGACCAAACAAAAGCAAAGTCGATATCCATACCTATTTTCACCAGAAATTCCAGGTTGTAGGCCTTGGTGTCACCAAAGTTCCTGTCCTTGAGGATGCCATGTAGGCTTGCTTCTCTCAATCGCCTTGCAAGTCGAGGTAGGGGGCAGCACTTGCATCCATCTCCGTAGCTTCAGCTTGTGGTTCAGCTTGCTCTTCTTCATAGTCAAACGAAGTCGGGCTCGGTGTTTTGGAGGAATGAGGAGAGCTCATGCGAGCCCATGAACAGGACGAGCATGAACCCATCATCCTCCTGAACGCGCTAGCAACTAGCTTCATGCTTGCCACCAAAATTCACCAGAAATTCCCGGTCGTAGGCCTTAGTGTCACCAAAGGTCCGGTCCTTGAGGATGGCACGTAGGCTTGCTTCTCTCAATCGCCTTGCAAGTCAAGGTAGGGGGCAGCACTTGCATCCATCTCCATAGCTTCAGCTTGTGGTTCAGCTTGCTCTTCTTCATAGTCCAATGAAGTCGGGATCGGTGTTGGTTTGGAGGAATGAGGAGAGCTCGTGCTAGCCCGTGAATGGGACGAGCGTGAACCCGTCATCCTCCTGAACTCGCTGGCAACTAGATTCATGCTTGCCACCGAAGAAAAAGGAAATACAAGAGAAACTCGAAACGGGTTACATTAGTGTAATCGAATGAAACTTACCCGTACATTGGTCTCCAATGCTTGGCCAATCTTGCAGCAAAGAAATTAAGAGAGATAGATTGCTTGCACTCAACTTTTAAGGAAAACTTCAAAGAAAACCCAAGAGCAAAGAGTAGAGAGGGAGTGAATGGAGGAAATGTGAGTAATGGATGAAGATCACCTCCTTTTTGAGTCCTATTTATAGAGCAAGGGGGCAACGACCAGATTCTGACCGTGGCCAACAGCTACTAGCAGTTGGCGCTGGTAGGGCCTAGGGACCATTTCTCTTGGTTTGGCCAACCCCTGGTGGGCCCCACCAGCTACCCCCATTTGGCCCACAGCTCCCCAACGGCTACATGATGTCATGCTTGGGTGCCTCAGCTAGAGTTTGCTCAAAAAATGCTCAAACGAATTTTCAAAGAGATATTAGCTCAAGATCATTTTCAGAATTTTTTATGAAAAGGGAAAAATGGCTAGAAAAATTCCAGCATGCAAATGTGGGTTGAAAAAATGAAATATGCTTTGGGAAAAATCAAATGCTAGGGAAATCTAAATTTGGAAACCAAATATGAGATAACTACCGATTTAGCTTTCAGCGAAAGGCTCACCATTTTGAGTCTGACGAGCAGGACTCTTCTCTGTCGTGTTTACCATTCAGCATCCATTCTTGATCTTCTTTTGTTTTGTTGGTACGGTTGGTGGCTTTTTGGATAAGGGCTTTGGCTCCATCCACTCCCTGTGCCACTCATTTTCTTGATCGATCAAGTAGCATTGCTCCTCCTGTTGGGATACGAGGTAGGCTACACTAGCGCAAATCAAAATTTCTACCACGTAAAACCAGGAAGAACTGCCGTATAAGGATCACGGGATTACCACTCGACGCACTACTGGTGCGGAAGATGTAGATTTGCGTCGATGCAGTGAAGACGATCAACGTAGTCATACGTAGTCGATCAACGTAGTCGTACGTAGTCGATCACGTCAACGTCCAGCAGCTCCTCAGCAGCTCGTCCACGTGCAGCAAGATCGCCCTCGTGCCGCGGCTCGTCGTCGGCTCGTCGTGGCTCGTCGGCGGCTTGTCCAAGTGCTGCAGGCGCAATACCTCCAAGGTATCCACACGTGCAGGGAGGAAGCGTCGCAAGCCGGACTGCTAGATCCGCGAGTTGCAACAGGCGAGGGCGTGGGAGGCGCGGCAGATGTGTTTCGCCAAAAAGGTGTAAACCCTAGGGTGACCCCACCCCTCTATTTATAGAGGTTCCTAACGGGTCTCTGGGTCCGAGGCCCATTAGTACTTCTAAACCTAATCCAACTCGGATCAGATCCGAATTGGGCTTCCAGCCCCTTAAGTGTGTGACCCTATGGGTTCGGATACGTATAGACATGGCCCGAGTACTCCTACTCGGCCCAATAGTCGGTAGCGGCCTCTAGCAAGACATGCCAACTCCTATACGCACACGAAGATCATATCAGATGAACCATCACAACATAATACACATGCTATTCCCTTTGCCTCACGATATTTGGTCTAGCTTCAAGCCGACCGCTCTTTCTCGATCCTGTGATTCGGAATCCCTTTGTAGGTTAACTCTTAACCGTACGTAGCATGGCCATGCATTTTCGGATCCGATCACTCGAGGGGCCCAGAGATATCACTCTCAATCAGAGAGGGGCAAATCCCATCTTGATTGACCATATCTCATAGCATGCTTCTTGACAAACCCGAAAGCTACCTTTATAACTACCCTGTTACGGCGTAGCGTTTGATAGCCCCTAAGTAGGTCGATCCACATCTAGAATACATGCAACAATCTCAGGTCTAAGGACAAAGCGTATATGTTTTTTAAAGAGAAAACTACTTCTCGTGTTGGGTCAGTCCTAGCACATGTCTCCACATGTGTCCACATTATTAGTTCAACATCTCCATGTCCATGACTTGTGAAACATAGTCATCAACTAATACATGTGCTAGTCTAATATTCATGTGTGTCCTCACATGAACTCCGACTAGGGACAACTTTAGAATAACCATACAAGTAAAGAGTTCCACATACAATTCACATAATTGCAAATCAATTCAAGTAGCCTTTAATGGATATTCAATGAACACAATATACAAATCATGAATACAAATGGAATATCATCATCTCTATGATTGCCTCTAGGGCATACCTCCAACACCTCCCTCAGTTCAAATTTGAACATCATGTTGCTCTTCCCAATGCAAAATTGGATTTCTCTAGCTCCAACATCGATCCTTGCATTGGCGTCATTTAAGAATGGTCACCCAAGAATGAGCAGCATTCCCAAGTCACCTTCCATTTCAAGGACCACAAAATCCACGGGGACATAGGAAACTCAGATTTTCAACGAAACATTCTCAACTATTCCCTCAGGATATCGGAGTGTCGAGTCAGCTAGCTGCAACCTTATCAAGGTAGGGGAAAGAGTAGGATAGTTCAGCCATTCAAATATCGCCTTGGGCATGATGTTGATACTTGCTCCAAAGTCACAGATGGCCTAGTTGATGTAGTAGTCACACATCGAGCAGCTGATCACCGGATATCCCGGATCTTCGTTACTTGCTACTAGTTCATCCCATGATTCCTTCCTTGGTGTATGGGCTTCTACTGCATGGTTAGCAATAAACAGCCTCCTAGATGGCTTACCCCATCTAGCGGTCACAACACTAACATTTTCATGAGAAGACTCGGGTTGTCCCGGGATCTTCCCAATCTTAGTAGAAGGAACAGCAGTGGCCAGCTGAGCTAACTGGGTTTCAAACATCTTATTAAAACTCAGCTTGTTCTTGAAGGCAGAAGAAAAACCATCAAGTTTTATGTTGAGGCTATCCAAGGTTTTCTCGTTGGCAGCTAACTTCTTATTGAAACTTTCAATTATCTTAGCTTGCCCAAAAACACAATCTCTAAAGGAGGGTTGGTTAGGATTGAAAGAATTACCATTGCTACCTCCTTGGTAAGGGCGTTGTAGATTCCACCCTTGGCATCCTTGTGGATGATAATTGTTGCTGTTGTTCATGTACAATACGTCCTCCTGGGTTTCAGGGCAGTTATTCCCCGAGTGTCTAGTGTTTCCACAAACCTCACAGGTCAAATGAGAATTCATAGCTTGGACGGTGTTGGACATGGCAGCTTTCTCTTAGGTGTAGTCATCCAATATCTTCATGAAGAGGTCCATTTTGGTGGTAAGCATGTCCGCTTCGTTGACGGTATGTGTACCTCTCTGACAAGGTTGGAGTCGCTCATCGCTCCACCCTTGATTAGAGACCATCTTCTCGATCAAATTTGTAGCAGCTTCAATAGTAAGCGAGAAGAAGGCTCCTCCACCAGCAGCATCAACATGGCCTCGGGATGTCGGAGTCAACCCATTGAAGAAGTTCTAAAGAATGAGCCACTTATCCATCCTGTGGTGAGAACATGCTAGGATGTACTCTTACTTATCCATCCCGTGGTGAGAACATGCTCGGATGTACTCTTACTTATCCATCCCGTGGTGAGAACATGCTAGGATGTACTCTTGAAGCCTTTCCCACGCCTCAGGAATTGACTCAGCAGCTGCTTGCTGGAAACTTGAAATCCTTCCATGAAGGGTGTTGGTTTTGCTCAATGGGAAGAACTTTCCTAGGAATGCTGCTGAACATTTATCCCATGTATTCACCTTCATACGGCTCACATAGAACCGTTGCTTTGCTCTCCCTAGGAGAGAGAATGGAAACAGTCGAAGACGAATAGCATCTTCACTCACCCCACTGATGGTGAAGGTGTTGAATAGCTCAAGGAACTACTGTAGATGGGCACTTTCGTCCTCATTGGCTTTGCCACATAATGGGCTAGCCTGCACCATCGTAATGAGACCCATCTTGATCTCAAAGTTCACATTCCTCATTTCCACCTTGGGGCCTTTCAGCACCTGAGAGGCTGAGGGAACGGAGTACTCACGAAGAGTCTTCTGGGCCATTGCGTTTGATGTAGATGGTGCGAAGGAAGCTAGATCGACTGCCAAGAGAGTAATCTGAGGAGGAATGGCATGAGATCGTACCCTTCTCACAAGTGACTCTAAATTCTCGGTAAAGTTTGTCAGCAAGTCGAAAGCAGTCATACACTACCTGTCTTCGCATCAAAGAAATAGAAGCCAATCAAGGTTAGCCTGCTTGAGTAATGATCTATCAACTATGAATATAAACATAAAAAAAATAAAAACTTTGAACCAGTGCCTTCCTGAGAAACGGTACTAGAAATGCTTGTTGGTATATTTAATGATCACGAATAAATCTGCAAGCGCATGGATATACCATTGTAGCATTTCACCCAAGAGTATTCCCAAGGGTATCATATTTCCCAAAGGAAGGCAGGTAGGTCAAAAGATTTTACTATGCATATGAGTATACCATAGATGGATAGAAACAATACTCAACGCAGGGGTAATATATGATAGATATGTAGTGTGACACACACATGAATCATCTCAAGATAACTAAGCTAGGGAGAAGGATTAAGAGTTAGCTTTAGGTTCATATGTTCTTCCTATATACTGCACAGATCATACAATCATAACATACATACACATTGTATAGGACTCAGGCCTATGCACCCAGGCACACACGGGGAGATAGTACTCGTACCAGTTCCACCCGGCAAAGTTACTGCTAATTTATGACCTCCTACAGCATACCCGAACGTGGAAGATTACGAAGGATGGATAAGGCTGTCACCACCTGCCCCCTACCCCTGCAGCCTGTGGGCAATCTCATATTCAATGAAGCTAAGCAATCCAAGCACCATGCTTGCATTGTTAACAACACTCCAGCCATCCCGAGCTATTGTGACTATGGCTGAAGCCATCATAAACATGGCCATTGAACCGATGTTGTAGCATAGATTAACTAAGCTATACAAGGTATATATGTGCATACAGAGTATGTACTGAAGCATGATCTCAAGGCATACATGAGAGTATATAAGCATACACTACGATAGCAAGGGTATATGGCTAGCATACGAGCATTTAAGCCTAGCAAATCAACATAGCAAGGGTATATATCTAACTCATGCATATAAGAACCAACCACAACACTATATAAAGAAGATGAATACTTTGAATAGAATAAAGTCAACCTAGGAATGTAAGATACAAGAGTCATACCCTAGACTCCAATAAGACTTGGAACCTCAACGTACAGCTACTCTAGCCTAACTTCCCTGACTTGAAAATGATTCACTTGTGGCATGTCTTAGAATGGAGGTGGTGCCTCTCTATTTATAGGCTCCTAGAGGCGGTTCTGCCAGGCAACCTTCGGGGAATATCCTATAACCGACGTAGGGGCCCCATCAACCGTCATTGTTGGTATATTTAACGATCACGAATAAATCTGCAAGTGCATGAATATACCATTATAGCATTTCACCCAAGAGTTTTTCCAAAGGTATCATATTTCCTAAAGGAAGGCGGGTAGGTCAAAAGAGTTTACTATGCATATGGGTATATCATAAGATGGATAGAGACAATACTCAAGATAGGGGTAAGATAATGATGGATAGAGTAGTGTGACACACACAGATGAATCATTTCAAGATAACTAAGCTAGGGAGAAGGACTAAGAGTTAGCTCTAGGTTCGTATGTACTTGCTATATACTGCACAGATCATACAAACATAACATACATACACATTGTATAGGGACAAGGCCTATGCACCTAGGCACACATGGGGAGACATTACCCTACCGATCTGCCGATGTAGTTATTGCTAATTTACGAACTCCTACAACATACTCGAACGTGGGGGATTACAAAAAATAGACAGGGTTGTCACCACCAGTCGCCTACCCCTAGCAATCTGTGGGGCAAACTCATATCCAATGAAGCTAAGCAATCCAGGCACCATGCTTGCATTGTTAACAACACTCCAACCATCCTGGCTATGGTGTCAATGGCTGAAGCCACCATGGAAATAGCCACAGAACCGATGTCGTAGCATAGATCAACTAGCCTGTATAATATATGTATGCACACAAAGTATAACATGTAGCAAGGTCTATAAGCACACGTGAGAGTATATAAGCCTGCACTAAGATAATAAGGGAATGACTAGCATACGAGCGTATAAGCCTAGCATATCACTATATCTAGGGTATACAACCAAATTATGTATAGAACCAAGTACAACACTATATAAGGAAGATGTATACTTAGAATAGAATAAAGTCAACTTAGAAATAAAAGATACAAGAGCCATACCATAGACTCCAAGGAAACCTGGAACCTAAAGGAAAGCTATTCTAGCCTAACTCCACTCACATGGAAACTAAGAGGGAGAGAGTAATTCAATTTGTGGTGTGTGTGTCCTAGAATGGAGCCCCTCCCCTCATATTTATAGGCTCCAAGAGGCAGTTTTGTTAGGGAATTTTTGGGCAATATCCTTTAACTGACCTAAACCATCACCACATGGAAGCTGGAGACGAGGGGAGGCAAGGGCGATTCGGCTGACCCCCTGTGGGCCCGTCTCGCAACCGCCTTTCTCCGGTTGACTGCTTGGTGGGTCCCAATGGTGGTTATGTGCGTTATCCAGTGGATTGAGGTGGTTGTGGTAGCTTGTGAGCTCTTCAATCCATGGGATGCACATGTGGCAACCTCCCATTGGTCAGAAGTGTGTTTCTTGGATCCATAGAGGGTGCTTTTTCCATCATTTTGTGCTATTTCACCTTCAACCAAATATTCTCCAAGGACAAGTGAAACTACATTATTCGAAACCAAATATGCGTGTAAGAAATGTCAATCCTCCTTTATTCTTGAGTATATTGATGGTCATATTTGATACTTAACAACTGTCAACAGTCACCACGTGGAAGTAGAGACAAGAGGAGGCAAGGACGGTTCGGCCGACCTCCTGTGGACCCGCCTCACTACTGCCTTTCTCCGAGTGACTGCCTTGTTGGTCCCAATGGCGGTTGTGTGCGTTATCTAGTGGATTGAGGCAGTTGTGGTAGTTTATGGGCCCTTCAGTCCATGGGGTGCACATGTGGCAACCTCCCATTGGTTAGAAGTGTGTTTCTTTGCTCCATAGAGTGTGCTTTCTCCATCCTTTTGTAATATTTCACCTGCAACTAAATATTCTCCAAGGACAAGTGGAACTACATTATTCGAAAACAAATATGCGTGTAAGAAATGACAATCATCCTTTATTCTTGAGTATATTGACGGTCATATTTGGTACTTAACGACCATCAACGCACATGATTGCATGTTACTTGGAATGCCTAGTAAAATGCACCATAAGGTTCATTATTACTCAACTAGATTCCATTTATGAAATTCATTTTTTCTCTATAGTATTATCCTTTGGACAATAGTTATGAACTACTACATATTTGTAGAAAAATTTGATAGACAATTTCCCTTAACGACAAACGTGACAGTGTTGCACATTCCACTGACCAGTAACTTGACATTGTTCCATGACCCATCGATGATGAATGTGGCATCATTCCACATTCCAAAGAACCCAGCAACACAGTCTGTTCCTCTTTCTACATTGATGTGTGTGGTGGTGGACTTGTGGTGGTCAACAATGGTGTAGACTATGGAGAAGAAGAGGGGGTTTAATGGTCAATAACAGTCATGGACATAGGAGATAAGGGTGATGCAAAGTGAATGCACGGCAGTGGTAACACCTAGTAAAACGTATCATTGACTCCATTTTTGTTCAAATATATTCACCTTGAAATTCATTCTTGCTATATAGGATTATCATTTGAAAGGTAGTTTAGGCATAACTACATATTTGCATTTCATAGGAAGTTCCTAGGACAAGGAACATTGCAACATTGCATGCTCCATGGCCCGTAGACATAGGGAGGCTTGGTAGGGATGGTAGACGCGGTTTTGTAATAAGTGAGACTTCTGAGCCTTGACTTCTCATGTTAGTTGCTTTCTCAAGCCCTTCCTCATCTTCTCTCGATGCAAGTATTATATTCCTCATTTCCTCTTTTCAGATTAATTGTGTTCATGTTCATTCACCCGTGCTCCAAGTTTGTAATTATGCTTTTTCATATGTTTCATGATATAAATTTTTCCATGTGGATTTTAGGATCATCGACACGGTTTCGCTGCTGAACCTCACTAATTATAGTACCTTACTACTCCAATGGGGATCTATTGTAGTGACAATGGTGAACTGGTGGCAGTCTATGTCACCAAACAGCAACACTATGAGCATTGACACACCTTGGCGGTCTACATTGGCGCTGTGCTAAGCCATTGGAACTCCAAGATGGCAACGATAACACCTCTAGGATTGTCTTCGCGGTGCTTCTATACCACGCAGATGTGGAGCATGGCACTGGTGCAATGAGGTCGCCATCTTCTATTATGTGAGTCATGTCACAAACCTTGAATTTGTCAACTGGGAGGCCCTCAGAAACCTCAAGTAGATTGTGCAAATCATCATCTTTGTATCTTGTAAATATATGCTTTTTAAATATGGTGGAATTGCCTGAACTTACTCCATGATTGTGTGCAATGTGTTTATGTCTGCTCAGTTAATTTTTTTCCCAACCAGATTTACCTATGAATTGAAATACTCCAGTGTTATGTACTTCTACTTTAGATCATTTGTAAAAAATCCCCTAAATCAAATTCTGCAACATTGTTGCCCATTCCTGACGATTTGCAATAGATGCATCACTTCCCCCTTTTAACTTGCATGCCATTACGTACCAATCCTCTCCCACAAACCCCTACTTGCACTCACTTTTCCTTCTAAAAAAACAAAATCAACGACCATGGTGTCAGTTTCTACTCGTCTTTCCAACTACTCATCCGAGGAGTATGAGGAGCACATAGGTGATGAGTATGATTTTGTCTTCCGATGACCACATGTTTTAGCGTGACTCCCTCGAAGATGAGGAGTTTTTGGCGTTGATGGAGCTTGATGGCAATGGTGGCGATGATAATGTTGATTTGGAGGGATGAGGAAAAAAGTGGGGATGGGGAGGACGAGGAGAAGGAGGAAGAGGAGGAGTTGGTGCAGGAGGAGGTGATAGAGGTGCTAGGGATGATGTGGTTGTGGTGGATGCGGAAGTGGTGGGCATGGACGAGGCGGTGGTGGAGGCCATGTACAAGGCAGTGGTGCAAGTGCATGAAGAGGAAGAGAGGGCCCCAAAGAGGAGGTGGTTGGACATCGACATTGGTGAACGGCGCTCCGCACTCCGGCATTGCTTTTGATGTCGGCTAGGTCACTTGCATCATCATGGAACAACATCCCCACTAATGATGTCAGTGAGGCAGCATTGCCGGTGAACTCCTCGGCAGGCGCATTGTAAATTAGTCTATATTTAGAGGGTTTTATTTAATTTTATTATAGTTGGAACAATGCACTTGTTTTATTTACAATCTTGGGTCTTCATGTCTTTTTTTTTTGGTGATGAGCTTTTAACGCTGGTACTACCATCATGCAATAAGCACAGAGGTTACCTTCTTCAGATTGGAATATGGATTCTAGCAATTTGGAATATGGTTCCAGCAATTAATAATGCAACAGAGTTGGGTCCTCTCACCAATCTTAATGAAATATTTGTTCTACATGGCTTAAACTTTGCCTACTATAGCAGCAAATCCGAACGTGTTGATCAGTTCCAAAGGTGCCCAGATTACCATGTATATATTGTTTCTGGTTTCCATCAGCTCATCACATTGTAAAGCCTTGAATACCAGTTGCTCATTACCAGTCAACCACCACAAGATGAAACAAGAGCGACACAACATGTCCAAAGTCTGGATAGAAATGAAACATACTGTGACCACTTGGTTCCTATGTTAAAAGTACGTTGAAACCACCATATACAAATTCAGATGAACATTTGGTCGAGTGAGAGCACAATAAAGAGTAGTACTTCAACAAGCACACCGAGAGATATATATACCATGGACCCCCACATGACCTACTTGATGTACTGCGACATCCACCTGAACCCCTCGCCGTACCCCATCTTGCGCACGACGCTGCACATGAAGATCTCCACCGGCCGCACGCCGGCGAGGTCGATGGTGCCCTTGCCGGTGGTGCAGCCAGCGAGGCCGAGGTAGTACGCCAGATCGCGCTCCGCCGCCGCCCACGGGACGTCAATCTTGTTCCCCAGCACGAGGAACGGCACGCTGGCCAGCGCGTCGTCCGACAGGAGCCCGGCGAGCTCCGCCCTCGACTCGGCGAGGCGGCCGCCGTCGGCGGCGTCCACCATGTAGACCACGGCGTCGACCTTGGCGTAGTAGTCCTTCCAGACGCGGCGCGCGATCCGGTGGCCGCCGAGGTCGAAGGCCCTGAAGTTGATCCGCCCGATGCTCAGCTCCTCCGACGTAGGGTGCTGCGTCGGCGCGTGCTGGGTCAACGTCTGCGTAGGACAAGAAGATGGCAGCGACCGTGTTAGCGCCGGTCGGCGCTGGCCGGGGATCGAGTGGTGGAAGTGAAGGGAAGAGTAGGGGGGACCTGACCTCGTCCTTGAGCATGTGGAGCAGGGTGGTCTTGCCGGAGTTGTCGAGGCCGAGGAAGAGGATCTTAGCCTCCTTCTGCCAGAACCCCAGGGACGCCAGCACGTCGAAGAGCCAGTCCACCAGAAACGACATCGCCGGCCACGAGAGGATGACACGGTGAGTTGGTCGAAACTCGTAAGGTTCTGTGCTGGCCCGACACATGGATTCCAGGCTCTATATAGTTGACGGGTCCATGAAAGAAAAGAGAGTTTCGGTCGCTTGCGTGTTAGGACAGTCGATGCGGGTACGGGACACATCATCGGATGAATCTGGTGCGTCGATTTCGAATCTGCTTGTGGAAGAGTTGTATTTGTGTGATGAGGTCGAATCGTTGCCTTCGTCTTGCGGCATACCAAGCTGGCACCTGCCACGTCTCTCTCGGCCACATCATCAACTTTTTTCTAGACGCTTTTTGCTTTTTCTTTTCTAGCTACTAGTGACGGCACCAGATTCAGGTGATGACGGATTTCAGCTATCCATTGAGCACAGGATTAGATTCACACTCAGTAGGAGGATGTAACACCAAAAAAAGTATATGCACATGCCAAGAAATAGGAGAACACCCCTTTTTACTTAGGACACCCTCTTTCTTTCTGGCTCAAGAGGTGCGGGAAACTTCCCAGTTTGCTAAAAATAACCCATAATCCAAGAATCCCCTACTTTATTAAAAAAACTTCAGTAATGCTAATCTTGAAAAATCGGACGCTCCGACATATGTTGCAATAGTTAAGCATCGATGTTGCAACTATTTAAATTGTTTCTGCATGTTTCACGGTGAATGTTGCATGAAACATAGTGTCCATATTGCGGTGGGAGTTTTCTATCCCAAAGTCGAATGACGTAGTCATTTTTACACATACTTTTCATGTTTCAAACAATGAACGCTGATGTTGCACTAGGTAATTTTTAATGTTTTGTTGGAGCGTCAGCACTAGCAGCGCCGAAAAAACTTCACACCCGTGACCGGCTTCCTATAGTTTCTTCACGGTTTTCTCCGAATGGCATCTCAAGTTTATATTCTTCCACAGTAATTTTAAAGCAACACTTGTTAAAACTTGAAATTTAGACCAATTCTTCAAGAAACAAGGTTTTCTAGTGGTCACTGGTCAGGAATATTTTCCTGAAGAGTATGTTTATCTGAAAAAGACTCATCTTACAGCAAGGAGGATATCTAAGAAATGACATTGAGTACAATTATTTTGTAGATGTGCACAGAGTTCTTATTGACACAAAAAGTCATAGCCATATAGCCGACAGAGTCAATATGTCCCTACTTAAGTGACGGAATATATTTTCCTACAGGTTTTCCATGTAGTCCGCTGTGAAAAGTTGGTTTTAATAGTACAAAATTACGGAATGTTCTTACTAACTCAGTTGTTTATAATTTTTTATGATTGGATTTACAGTTAAAATAAATAAGTTTCAAGTTTATTTGAGGCTAACATAGGGAGTTATACGTTTGTGACCATTGAAGCTTGAAGAACCGAAACAACCAAGACCTTTTCTTTTTATTAGAATGGAAACAACGATGAACTTGCTACAGAGAGGCAGGGATTTCGGTATGTGCCTACTGCTCAATGCTCATGTTTATCTGTCTCCTGTAGGATTAAGAAGATAAATCTACAAGATCCAAATCCAGAAGTAAACCATGCGTCTAAAATAAGTAAACCTATGCATGTCCTGAAACCATTCTGAGGGGCTATTTGGATATAAGCTACTAAACTTTAGCAGTGTCACATCGGATGCTCGGATGCTAATTAGGAGGACTAAACATGAGCTAATTAGAAAATTAATTGCAGAACCCCTGTGCTAATTCGCGAGACGAATCTATTAAGTCTAATTAATCCATTATTAGTAAATGGTTACTATAGCACCACATTGTCAAATCATGAACTAATTAGGCTTAATAGATTAATCTCGCGAATTAGACTCCATCTGTGCAATTAGTTTTGTAATTAGCCTATGTTTAATACTCCTAATTAGCATATAAACATCCGATGTGACAGGTGCTAAACTTTAGCGGGTGTATCCAAATACCCCCTGAGATACTGACGACGCAAAAGGGCCAGACAAAGTCACATCAATCCAGGGCGAGAATGAAATGGTAACTGATGAACCATCACCAAGGGAGCTCTCTCCTCCTCCTTTGCTACCATGCTCCGATCAACCGCGGTCGGCTCACCTGCTTCGCCACCAGATGCTTCCTGATCTCCCACAGCCTGTTGCTTTTTAACTTCTCCAATTAACTGCTGTGTAGATGCTGCCTTCTTTGCCGCTGCCGCAGGAGCAGCTCCAAAGCAGCTGCAAAGTTCCAAAACCATATCTGATCTCCGTACAGGTTTGTCTGATCTTTTGGTAGTTGTTCAGTTTCTTCAGGATGTGTGATTGTGCAAGTGATTCAGGAACATTTTATAAGGGAATTGGTAACATTGCTTTTTGTTGAAGGATGGTTTGAAGCTCCCCCAGTTGGAGAAGAGAAGAGTCGTGCTGATTTGCAGCTGTATACACTACTGGAAAACTGACACTAGTAGAGAATTGATCTTCCAAACAAGAACTTTTGTCCCGGTTGATTTTGGACCCGGGACTAAAGTACCTTTAGTCCCGGATCAAATATCCACCACCGATGGCCACCGACGGGGGCTCTTTAGTCCCGGTTGGTAATATCAACCGAGACTAAAGAGCCCCCTTTAGTCCCAGTTGTAACAGCTAGTGGGATGAGGAGACTTTTTATCCTGGTTGAAAACACCAATCGGGACTAAAGGCCAACCCTTTAGTCCTGGTTGGAATTACCAACCGGAACTGGATTTAGTCCCAGTTGGTAATTCCAACCGAAACTAAAGGGGGACCTTTAGTCCCGATTTTATTTTCAACCGGGACTAAATGCCTCCTGAAGCCTTTATCACCCCCCCTAACTCTCTCTTTCCACCTTATCTCCTCTCCCCTTCCTTATCTTCTCTCCTACTCTCCCATCCCTTATCTTCTCTCCTCTTCTAGGTTGAGCGGCGCGCAGGCATGAGCAAGCGGCCAACGGGCGCAGGCTCGGCGCGGAGCGGAGCGGCGTTGCCCAGCAGGCGCGGTGTGGAGCGGCGCCAGTGGGAGTGAGCTTGTTCAGACCGGCGGTGACGGTGATTGGGTCTAGGAGGGTGCGGTGGTTGCACACATAGAGGCACCCTCCTGCCTGGTGCTTCTCTGTGGCGTTCAGCAATGGGGCGGCAACGAGGTAGTGGGATAGAGATGCACGGGGCGGAGCAGTGTTGGCGGGCGCGAGCCCGGCGGAGCGGAGCGAGTGGAGCGGAGCGGAGTGGGTATTTTTTTTATTTTTTTAACTTTTCAATCCCAGTTGGAAGTACCAACCGGGACTAAAGGACCCCCTTTGTCTCGAAAATTTAGTCCCGGTTGGATTTTTGGGATCTATGGCCCTATCCAACCGGGACTAAGGTAGGTTTTCCACCAGTGTGAGCATTGGTACTAGCCCTTAGTACTAGTTTGTTTTTGACCCGGTACTAATGTGAGCATTAGTACTGGGTCTAACAGCTAGTTCCTCAGTTACCCCCTGACACCCTTTAGTACCCGTTGGGAGCTCCAACCGGTACTAAAGCTCACCCATTAGAATAGGGTGAAGGCTCCATCCGGTACTAAAGGCCCTCAAGCACATTATTACCGAGTGGAAGCTCCAGTTGATACTAATGGGTGACCTTTAGTAATGGTTGGAGCTCCCAACTGGTACTAAAGGCCAACTGGTACTAAAGGAGCTCCCAACCTTTAGTACCCCGTCGCTCCATCAGTCTTATCCATCTCCCCCATACCCGCTCCCATCCACCTTATCCTCCCCCTATCTTCCTCTCTCTTTGTCCTCTCTCTCTCAGCACCCCCACGACAGGGCCAAGGGTGGCGACGGGGGCAAGGGTGGTGATGGGGGCAAAGGTCGTGACAGGGGCAAGGGCGGAGGTGGGAGGCCCGACGCTGACCTGCTAGCTCAGGTGCAGTGGAGGGGCGATCAGGCAAGGAGTGGCAGGAGGACGGGACGGACGGTGTCGGGAAAGTGGGGTGACTGGGCAAGGAGCAGCGCGAGGATACGGCGGACGGTGGCGGGAGGGCGGGGTGACTGGGCAAGGAGCGGCAGGGGTGGGGCGACCGGGAGGGCGTAGCGGATGGCGGTGGGAGGGCAGGGCGACCGAGCAAGGAGCGGTGGGAGGGCGTGGCAGATGATGGCAGGATTTCTTTTTTTATTTGTTTTAATACCCCTTTAGTACCGGTTATTTGACCCGGTACTAAAGGTCCCACTTTAGTATTGAAGTAGCAATACCGGTTGCACAACCGGTACTAAAGGGGAGTTAGGAACATGTACTGAAAGGCGCTTCCCCAGTAGTGTTACCTTAAAACCAAGGTTCATCTTCAATTGTAGTGTAGTGCTAATAAACTGACACGTCAGCTACTGTAATCTTTCTCTCATTACTAATAGAGGATTTGTCAAGTAAAGTGTGATGAACTTGGTTGCGAAGGAAGGTGAAAATGATGGGAAGGTGAAAACAATGGCATGGGAAATGTAAAAATAACCTCAAAATCAGTATCTCCTTGTCGTTTTTCACTCTAAAAATGATTGGCATCAAGAGCATTCATGCATCGCATGTCCGTTCTTGCAACTTGTAACTTTAAAATTCTTTTGTCCATGGGAACCACCTATAAGTTTAGTTGTGCATTTTAGACCTGACCAATGAAAGTGCATTTAGGCCCCTAATTGGATTTTGGTGAATTGAATGACAAAATGATTAAAGGACTAACTTGTTTGCCTAAGATTATGAGCAAGATTTTATTCTTATATTCATGGTGTAATATTATCTCATGTGTTAAATATGTATTATATGGCTCACAATGAAGATAGCAAGTAAGTGTGTGATCCCATAATGCAAATGAAAGATCAATGACAAGTAAGGGTGAAGATAAACTTGAGGATATGTTTTATGGTTGAACTATAAGTCTCCAAATTATGTGATAGCTTGATTGACAAGTGAAGGGATCATGAAGAAAAGAATAGTGGTATTCACAAATGGACATTGCAAGGCTTCATATGTATATGATGAAAGGACATGGGCTTATGTGTTTCATGTTGGTCTTGTTATCGGAAGCTTGCAATTCATGGGAGATTTTTTATCAATCAAGAGGAAGCATTTGAAGAGGATTTCAAATGGGATATTAAAGTTAAAAGAAGATATGATCTCAAATGAATTTCATTCTTGATGTCAAGATGAAGCTAGACTCAATATGGTAACGATTGGATGAAGAAATCAAGCAAAGGATTAACAACGAGGTACTAAGCGAAGTTTGGCCAAGTGGTGACTTGGGCCATGAGCTTTGCTAAGGTGAAGTGGCTAGTGCTTGGAGAATTTCGAGGTATCTAGTCAAGTATTACCGAGTATAGTAATGGGATGCATAAAATGTTTATTGAGTCATATAAAGTGGTAACTTAGGATCCAAAAAGGGACTTCATTCATATGTGTTGAATATTGGTCCAAGTTACTATATCAAGTTCGATGTGCTCAAGATGATAGCAATGTTGAGAGCCCTCAAGATGACATTGATCAAAGTATGGCATTGATAAAGACTTAAAAGCTCAAGTGGATGATATTGTGTTTATATTTGTTCTTGAGTATAGGTATGACGTACTATTAAGAGGGATGCGACATTAGCTTATTGATAGCACCAAAAGTGCTCTTAATTGACCTAAGTGACAATAGCCTTAAGAAAACTCTCGAGTGTGCTAACTGTCCTAGCTCAGCTAACAATGGTCGATTCAACGAGTGGGTGAACCGAGAGAGAATGTTTGAAATGGTTGTTTTGTTTTCCAGTTTAAATGGGTTAGGCCTTTTCTCGCCCACTAAATAAATAGGCTCCAAAAGAAAAAATGGCACCCAAATTGATGTTAATTTTACTTATACAAATGGGCTTTGCAAATTATAAATTTGGCCCACAATTATATTTGGCTCAATAAAAATCTGCTTAGTACATGGGCCTAGCTAGACCTTAAGATATTTAGTGACGATTTTTTAATGGGGTCATCATAAAAAGTTATGTTGAAAAAATATGCAGTCGTCATAGAACAAGGTTTACCATGCATAATCTATGGCAAATAGTTTATCGTCATGCGGTCATCATAAATACATTTGCTATGACAAAAATACCAGAAATAATGATAATAACAGGTCGTCATAGATCCTAAGATTTATTGTAGTGTAACTCAGCCAGACCAGTCTGACTAATCTGACCAGTTTAAGCAACTCTAATGGCTAGTTTATGGTGAGTGGGGGTATTTATACCTCTTGTTCCCCTCCTTGAGGGGCTACTGGTTGCACGTGCATTTGACATCATCTAGTCACCAGAAAAGATCTCCCCAACCTCTCTTTGTGAGACTTGAGTGATTCTTGTGAAATCTTTGAGTTGGGATGAGAGAGTGATCTTGTGTGAGCATTAGAGAGCTGAGAAGAGCAATCTATAGCTTGAGCACTTGTGGTGCTTGAAGTGGTTTATTTCGTTTGTCACTTGGTCTCCCAGGCTATGTTTTTTGAATAGTTGGGATGAGAGAGTGATCTTGTGTGAGCATTAGAGAGCTGAGAAGAGCAGTCTATAGCTTGAGCACTTGTGGTGCTTGAAGTGGTTTATTTCATTTGTCACTTGGTCTCCCAGGCTGTGTTTTTTAATATAATCAACAACATGTCTGTCTGATTCCCTACTACACGACCCACATGTACAGTCGTTTGTAAACCATTTTGTACTGGTTGTTTTTGTAGCGACTGTAAAAACATCTTTCATTTCAAATAGTATTTGTACTGACGATTTCAGACCTGATTGTAAAAGTAATTTGTACAATCGACAATAACAGTTTGAGGCCCGATTGTAAAAGTAATTTGTATAGTCGGTTCTATCTGTACGAAGTATCTTTAAAAATATTAATTTTTGGCACCAAAAATATAGATTTTTTTGCACTCGAAGGTCCTAGGTGCACTAGTAGAGATTTGGGCTTTAGTCCCGGTTGGTAGGGTGCAAATATCCCGAAAATCCATCCGGGATAAACCAACCGGGACAAAAGGGAGGGTCTTTTATCCCGGGTCACCCACGGCCGGCGCTGCAAAAAAAAATTCCCGAGCTCCCAGGAGGAGGCCCACACGCGCAAGTCACAAGTCACGCGATTTTTCACGCGAAATATGCGCGTGCGCGGTTCGTGGGATTCGAACCCACAACCTCCAGCCTCGCGCGTAGCTTCCTTGCCATCCCACCTACACACCACAACTGACTATGGAGGGGA
>NC_028457.1:13031186-13065456 GCF_000263155.2 Setaria italica | reverse complement strand
GGTTGGAAACACCAACCGGGATAAAAGACCCCCTTTTATCCCGGTTGGTGTTTCCAACCGGAATAAAAGGGTTCGAGGATTTAATCATCTTCCAGTCACCTTCCAGTCACCTCGTTGGGGACCCTTTTATCCGGTTTGAAACACCACCGGGATAAATGGGGGTCTTTTATCACGGTTGGTATTACAAACCGGGATAAAAGGCTCTTGACCCTTTTATCCCGGTTGGTGTTACCAACCGGGATTAAAGGGGGGTCTTTTATCCCGGTTGGTGTTTCAAACCGGGATAAAAGGCCTCTCAGAGTCTTTTTTTCCCACTAGCCTTTGCAACCGGGATAAAAGGTCCCGGTTGGTGAGCCCCCCACCAGTGACCGAGTTTTAGTCCCGGTTGGTGAACCTTTTGTCTCGGACCAACTTTAAACCGGGATAAAAGGGGCCGCATGGAAAGCCAATTCTCTACTAGTGGTGGCTATGCGCTGCCACCTCCAGCACTCAAACCTTGTTCATCCTAATATTTGCACAAATGCTTTGATTAGCATTCGAACCTGCAACCTCATGATACCCTCTAATATAAAATTTATCTCCATCCAAATTTGTATAAAAAGTTATGCATTTTTAGAGTAAAACGGTAATTTTGCTTGTAAAACTATTTGTCGTGACTGTTTTAAGGCTAGCTAGAGCCGATTTCGTGAATAGAACCGACTGTGTCGTAATGATTTTTTATAATCGATTGAAGTGTAATTCTTGTCATGCCAGGGCATGAGCGGATAGAACTGACTTTTATCTTTTCGTTTGGCTCATTTAGAATGAAGTCATCCTATTTAATATATTATTCTACTAATAGAAGTGAAACTTGTAATACAAGCATATTGGTTAAACTCCACTATCCAGGATCATCCATACATACATCATATGGTGCATGCAACGAAACACAACGACGCGCGTGCAGTCTTCCTTTCCAGGTGGAATCCTGCTGACTCGCTTCTGCTGGGCTACTTACCTGCTTCTTCAAGTCCTCGGTCAGCAGTGTAATTAGCGACGCATGTTGCATGAAAGGGGATGGGAACTTTCTTTGGAAAGAGGAAGACGAAAATGACTGCATCAATTTCCAATATTTGCTCGATCAACCATGAAGTAACTTTTGTGCTTTAGCTATAGCCATATCGTGGGCTACAGAGAACATTCCCAAGCCAAGTTCTGTCCGCTCCACGCACCCCATAGTCAGAACAAATTTCTCTAAGGTCCCGTTTGGGTCCCTTCATTTTGAAGGAATTGGAATCTATTTAATGGAGTAGGCTAATTTATGTTGGAACGTGGCATTCCACAACTTTCCAAAGTTTAGATATAAGCCTATCTTAAATTCATAGGGTGGGAGATGGAAATTGATTCTATAGATTATGGTTATTAGAATGGAATTCAATTCTTATAGCACGCTCTTAGACTCGCTTCTCTATAGTAGAAGTACAGCATATAAGTATCTCTCCCATATCACCAACTATAATATACAACTATATTCCACATACAATTATATTAACTTAATTAATTTGTGTCTAAATTATGATTATTAGGATGGAATTCAATTCCAATGATCCAAACGGGGCCTAAATAATTTTAACCCATTTCAAGGCGATAAACTAAACAAAGCAGTGGAACAAATTATATGTGCCGCAGGTTAACGACCAAACCCACTAGTCAGTGACTCTGATCTTTTTCACTTGACAGCGCGGTTTTCGTCTCTTCTCCGATCACAGCACACAAGAAATCTCCTCACTTCTCTCTATCGATAGTGAAATCGCTTCCAAAGCACGTGTTGGTTTGACTGGTCACTGACGAGCTTACCTGCCGGGAAGTGAAGCAGAGCCTTGGCGGCCAAGGAGAGGGGACGTCAGCATTACCACCAGCCTTCTCAGCGAATTCTGAGGAGACAAGTCAACAGATTCTTCATGTGACGAAGCTTCTTCAGGCCTCCTTCACGCATAACAAAAGCACCCACGCAGCTCTACCGGCGATCCCTATAAATACCACGAGCACTCATAGCCGAAGCACAACAAGATCATCGACTAGACAAAAATTTGATTGGAGTTTCTACTTTCAAACGCCATCACCCGAAGCCGATAGAAGTTTAGGTGTTTGACAAAGAGCTAGATCATGGTGCTGGGCTTGGGAGGATGCTTTGGCGGTGTAGCCGTCGTCGCGGAGTCGCCAGCAGCTGGGAAGCAGTCAGGAGGAGTAGAAGGTAGTCCAGAGGCGAAGCGGCAGCAGCGGGTGGTAGCAGAGGAGAAGAAGAAGATGGGAGGTGAGCCGGGCGATGTTGCAGCAGCAGGGAGGAAAGAGAGGAAGAAGAGGGATCATCAGAAGGCTCCCCCCATCGTGATGCATCACTTCCCCTTCCACTCACGCCCCGGCTTGCTCTGAATTCGTTGGTTATTCATTCATTTTAAGGAGAACTAGCAGTGGTCCAGTTGTACTCCTGATTATAGTCTCCTCATGCCTTCGGTCGAAGTCTAATTCTTTTGTTCTTGCTCATTCTGTCACCCGGGGTGACATATTTAAAAATAAAAAGTTAATTCCGGATACAGTGAGGGGAGCATCAGCTCCCTTTCCATTCTCGCCCCAGCTGGTGTAATGCCTTTTGTTGGAAAATATTGGTTGGAGATATTTTATTGTTAATTTATTTATTTTCTCCTAGGAGATTATCTAAACTAGTAGACTATAAAACTCTTAGGCAACTTTTAAAAAAATCATAAATAGAATAATAACCTTGGCTATATGAGAAAAATCTTCAAACTGTTAAAGCCCTAGTAACAGGCTTCGAAAGAGAATGTCTTATCTATATTTATGGTGACTTATATTTTTCTGCTCACCATACAAGTCATCTTTTCTGTCTATTGGATCGACGAGTCCAATCAAACGACAAAGCTAATCCAGTAATTAGCAAATGAAGCAAATGATTTATCCTTGACAAAAGAGAGTATTTGACCTTTCTATTTAGAAAATGAAGAAATAATACCCAAGATTCGAAATTTCTTCCTATATCTATACCTATGCAAATTATACCTTGAGAAGTGCTCCGGTGGTCCTTCCCAAAAAATTAGCACGAATTTTAAAGCAGCCACGTCATTCATTGTGTTTAATTCCCGCCTGGGTCCTGTTTGGACCCGGTCCTACCCGTGCCCTAATTCTGCCCAAGCCCTGTCCAGTCCAAATGCCCAGGCCAGCACAATCACGCGTCAGCTCTCCCCCTCGCCGTTTTCCTCATCATCGCTACTCATCTAGACGCCGCAGCTCAGGGAAGTCCTTTCACCGCGCAATCCGCCGCCGAGCCGCTATCCTCTCACCGGCCATCCGTCGCCGCGCAACAGCTACGCCGAACTGCAACCCTTTCACGGCGCATCCACCACCGGGCAACAGGTCCGCCGCTCAACAGGCGGCGGCAAAGCGCTGGGACGATCCATTATCGACGTCCAACCCGCCTCATGGACGTCCAACCCGCAAATCCATCCTCCATGGAGAGCAGTTCGCCAGTTCCCCCACATCTGTGATTGATTCCTATTTGGTGTATGTATCAGTTAATCTACTATGTAGATTGTCATCACCACTGTGCCACCTTCATTTAATCTGAGTACTTGTTCCCTTTCAGTTTGATGGCAGTGCAACCACCTCTGAATCTGATACCCCGGTAGCTAGCGACGAGGACGATGAACTGAATTATAGCACTGCGAATTCAAAGCAAGAACAGTGGAAAAAAAAAAGAGGATTCAGGAAAGAGTGTGGCAGCATCAACAAAACCGAAGAAAAACAAGTAACTCCAGTCAAATACAAGTCTCCACTTGTCTCTGTCAAGGCAGGAAAAAGAAGCGCACATACACCTAATGAGCACGCTAGTTCAAACAAAAAAGATTCGTTGTATTCTTTTATGATTTTGCGTCACTAACATGCCACGATGATCATAAACTTACTGTGTATCAAATCTGATGGGGTTTCCAATGAATTCGGTACAGCTAAAGAATCTGATGGCAATCAAGAGCTAAAGAATCAGATGGAGTGTAATTCGCAAGACGAATCTATTAAGCCTAATTAGTCCATGATTTGACAATGTGGTGCTACAGTAACCATTTGCTAATAATGGATTAATTAGGCTTAATAGATTCATCTCGTGAATTAGCAAAGGGTTCTGCAATTAGTTTTATAATTAGCTCATGTTCCAAACATCTAATGTGACACTGTTAAAGTATAACACCTCGTATCAAACACCTTCTAAATATCATACGGCATCAACTGATCCAATCACTGGCCGTCTTGATGACTGGCTCAGTAATATGGCACAATGGGTTCTGCTCGGTGCAGCAACTAGTTAGGTACATACCAAAAATAAACAACGAATAGAAATCAAAGGCATTATCATTCTTAAATATCTTCAGTGCAAGGTACAATTACATCCATGGAGCCGCTGCCGTGGAGCAGCTTCGCCCTGATGTGCTGCCGCTTTCGCACCGGTCAGGGGATGAGGGATCACGGAGAGGTGGCCGCCGTCGCCGAAATTGGATCGGGGATGCTGCTGGTCGCCGCCGCCGTCGCCGACAAAATCGAAAGCCGCTCCGCTCGGCGAGCTGATGGCAGATGGAGAGAGGGAGGAGCCGCCTTCGTTGCCGATTAAATCGGATCGGGGGCGACGACCGCGGAAGCCGCCGCCGCCGCCCGACCAGCTGCGCTCCGGCACCTCCGCGCGAGGGAAGAAATGACGAGACGAGACGGAAAAAATCCGATGAGGAAAACGAGGAGGGGGAGGGCTCACACGTGTATCTGCTGGCCTGGTCATTTGGACTGGACAGCGCTAGGGCAGAATTAGGGCACGGGTAGAGCCGGGTCCAAACAGGACCCAGGCGGAAATTAAACACATTTAATGACGTGGCTGCTTTAATATTCGTGCTAATTTTTTTGGGAAGGACCACCGGAGCAGTTTTGTGGTGTTTGTATATCGCTAAAATTTAATCCTATCATATCGGATATTTATATCTTAATTAGGAGTATTAAACATGAACTAATTATAAAACTAATTGCAGAACCTCTAGGCTAGTTCGCGAGATGAATCTATTAAGCCTAATTAATCCATCATTAGCAAATGGTTACTATAGCACCACATTATCAAATCATGGATTGATTAGGCTTAATGGATTCGTCTCACGAATTAGACTCCATTTGCGTAATTAATTTTGTAATTAGATTATATTTAATACTCATAATTAGTATCTAAACATCCGATGTAATATGACTAAACTTTAACCCTCCCAGAACAAACACCCCTTAGTGTATCGATGACTTGGAGACTTGGGTTGAACACTTGTGCAGGTGCACACGGTTTTTCCTGACCCCAAAAGTTATTATCAACGTAGTCAATGTTTTGCTACTTAATTAAGTGACAAAAAATATTTTTCTACAATTTCAAATATTCTGCTTTGAAATAAAAAAGAATAGTACCTACTTTTTAGTCCCACATAGTTACAATATGATGGTGTTTTCGAATTTTTTTCTACAGAAGGATTACAGTATCAAGCATAATAAACACCAAATTAGTTTATGAAACATTAAACATTATCATAAATTATATTATTGGCATACAACGTCCACGTCATATCCGCGCGAATGGATCTATTCAAGGCTAGTACAGAAAACTAACATAATTCAGAAGCATCATGAACTGAAAATCAGAAGCAAAAACGACGAACTTGCCGCAGAATGGCAGAGAAAAAGACTATCCAAACATGTTATTTTGAGCAAAAACATAATTTTCAGAGATTCAGTTCAAAAGAAAACCATACATATTCCAAACCAGACCAAAGACAGATAGGAATGGTGCAAATGAGCCGGGTGATATTACAGCAGTCCGGGACGAGACTGAAAGGGAAATTGATGCATCACTAGGGGCGGAGCCGGAGTTCTCTTCTCCTTTACTACCATGGACCGATCAACCGCCATCTTCGGCTCTCCTGCTTCAGCACCAGCTGCTACCTGATCTCCGGCAGGCTGCTGCTGCTTCTGTTCTTCTCCTCCTGCTACTAACTGCCGTGCAGGAGCCAGCTTCTTTCCCTCCGTTGCCGCAGGAGCAGCTCCAAAGCATCTGCACAGTCCCAGAACCATCTGAGGTGCTTTTCTTATGACGATCTACTCTTGGGTTGGGGTTACAGGTTGTGGGGCTGACCCTTGTTCAGGTCCTTTAGGATTTGTGAATTGTCACTAATTCAGGAGCGTATTTATAAGGAGTTGGTAGCATTTCTTTGTGTTCAAGGGTGAAGTTGGGAAGAGAGAAGAATCCTCCTTCACCACCAAGTACCAACTCCAATTATTGGCTAGTCAAGCTGACACGTCAGCTGCTGCAATTTTTCAATCAGTAGTAGAAGATTGGGCCATGGAGGTGCGAGGAACTTGGTTGTGAAGGAAGGTGATAACGATGGCTCGATAGAAAAGAAAAAAGAGCTCCAAAATGTTATCCGTTGAAATTATCGGACTGACACCACAGAGACAGCTCGGACTATGGTAATTATACATGCCAGCATCTTATCGATTATCGCTAACGGCTTGAATGGACGATACGGATGAATTGTTGTGCAGCAGCGATGATGAGTGACTCAACATCTCTAATCCTACTATGAAAAAAGACATGGCTTTAAGAGCGTGCATGTCCGGGTGTCACTTTCCAATATCTATATACATAAACCGGTGAACTTCTCAGGCCGAGAACGAACCACGTCGCCCGCAAAACCTCGACTGACTGATCGCATCGGATTATCCAATAGGTCAGGCAATTTTGTAAAAAAACCTCTCCTACTTTGTCGGAATTAACTCGGAGTCCAACCCACCTCTCAGACATATTTTCAAAACCCCTTGGACTTTATAGAAATCAACCCGTAGTCCAGCCACCTCTTAGGCAATTTTCTAAAAACCCCCTCAAGCTTTTATAGAAATGCCATTTATCTAAAAAACCCTCAAAACTTCTTTGGGCCAAGAACGTCGCCCGCAAAACCTCGACCATCGAATCACGCGTGAATGGCTCAGAGTATCCAAGGAATTTTGTAAAAAAAACCCCGTACATTGTCGGAATTAACTTGGAGTCCAACCCACCTCTCAGGCAATGTTTCAAAAAAACCCTTGGACTTTATAGAAGGCAACCAGCAGTCCAGCCACCTCTTAGGCAAATTTTTTGAAAACACCCTCGAGCTTTATAGAAATGCCATTTATCTGAAAAAACCTCAAACTATACCAAAATCAACATGCAATCCATTACATCGGTTATTGGTTGCCTCTACAATTCAAACACTAAAACACGTTCAAATCAAAAGGTGTTGAATACGAAAGTTATTCAAAATTTAAAAATGACAACATTTTCGTACACCAAATTTTCAAATCCAAAGAGCTTTTATGTAGATATAAGGTCAAATATTGGAAAAAATTCAGATTAAATAGCTCCTCAAAAAACCGACCATTGCACTCCTTCCCTTTTTTATTAAAGTCTTCAATCAAATAATATAATTTATCCTTAGTTAATTCTAAAAAATGTAAAACAGTTGCCAATACCCAATGAATGATAAGTAGTTTAGAAGCTCGGTTCCTTTCAAATTTGAATTTTATACAAACATGCACATGTTCTCCTCCTTCCGATCATTATAAAAGCTGTCAAAAACTTTCCAACCTGTACTTTTGTTTTCATCCAATAGCATGAATTGCATATATATGCAATGGTCAAATTTCCTATACGTGAAATGTTCATCGCTGCTTCGAATACCTCCTCCTCATTCAATTCAACATATGTAGAGAAACGTTCATATCTCTGCTGCCAATGAATCAAAAGATAAACTTAAGGATCCAAAACATCAACAGGGATTTCTTCTACAATTGTTTTATCGATGTTGCAAGGATTACAGAGAATAGCAAAACTCTTGTCAAGTCTTGGCTACCTCTTGTATTCTCTACAGTTGGAAACTGAATTTCTTCACAAAACTACCAACCTGCAACTACAGTCTCCATGGCTCCATCGTCACTTTCTCGATCCACTTAATTCTCATCTCCACGTCAATTGTGTAATCATCTCCACCTCCATACATGGGCTATGCTAATACTACTCGCAAGTCATCCACTGGACTAGCCCAAGCTGGCGTACCAACGCCGCGCCTCAGTTTCTAGCGACTTGCCTGAAAACTATTTCCTCTAACAGGACAGTGCACCAATACCAATATATTAAATTCAACACTAAAAACACAATGAAAATATACCCCATAGTGAACCCACAATTAAAAACTGGCTCCTCTCAAACATTGGCGCGGCAAGGCCGCGCCGTGGTTTCTAGTTGCAAAATATTTCATTCATGCAAAACCAATTGACATGCTTGGAACGAGGATGTTTTTGGCTAACTTTGATTATCTATCTAATTTATGTCGACCTGTATTTTTATGGCAACGAGTCCAATCAAGGAGCTTGCTATGAAACCAGTAGAACAATTGATTTGTGCCGAGAAAAACATGTGAAGTTTTTATTTTCCTTTTGAAACTGAAGAAATCAAAATACTAGCCTAATCCTATGCTACAAATCTAATGAGCAAAAGCTATCATAGGGATGGCTTTAGATCAAATACACTTGGAATGAAATTCAGATAGCACTATTTACCATATTTTAATTCCAATTCGAACAAAAATTATCATATACAAATACAAAACTAATAGTTTGAATTCGAATTCGCATTTGGATACTTACTCGATTTGGAACATAGTGTCATAATAACGAGTATTAATTTGCTTTATCAATTGTTTTATAGTTGATAAAAAACATATTACAAGTAGTAGGGTGTAAATTATGATTATAGTACATAATAGGTAGCTTGTTGAAAATAACATATTTATTAATAAATATTTAAATAATTAATATATCAAAATAAATATAAAAATAAATATTTTCATATATATTCTTTAAAAATAAAAAGAAGTACATTAATTACATCAATACATATAAATATCATTTATTCATTAAATAAATAATATAATGTATTTAAAGTTAATATGATTAGCTAACATTAAAATGGATTAAACGTTATGACTGTATATCACTTATAATCTATTATTCATTTTTAGTACATATATTTTTTAATAGTTCAATGGTGTACAACATTATTTTTTCATAATACTAAAATAAACATTATTTGTAATTAGTAATTAGTCATAGAAATAATTTTTAGATAGTTTCGTTGGGTATTTTAAACTTCATGGATACAGATAGTGTCGAATACTCCATATTTTTATTGAATACAAATCTGAATACTGAAAATCGAATCTAGATACATCCATTTGACATCAATATTAAAAACAAATATGAATACGGGTATCCATATTAATGTTTTTTAATGCATAGGAATACGGCTAATTCGGATGGATGAAAGAAAGGGTTTATGATACATCCATATCCATCCCTAGCTATAGACAAGGAGGGAGCTGAAAGGGATGGCGCTAGTAGTAAACCTTGGGGAGCTGAAAGTAATCATATAGAAAACTTTTATCTAATGCTACATATATATACTACACTAACTACTGCGTACCAGAACACAAGGAGGGAGCTGAAAGGGATGGTGCTAGTAGTAAACCACGGGGAGCTCAAAGATTGAATTACCACTAACAGCACTTGGTTACAAATATAATCATACATCATAACATCACGAAATGAATCAATCTGGGCCTCGTAGCTAGTTCCTTCACAATAAACTTGTAAGAAAAATGGCCCTCTAGGCCATGATTGTGATTTTTGTGATTGAATGACAATATTATCATTGAATATAATATGTGTATCAAGAATTAGCACTTGTAGAGTTTCATAGGTTCCATGCATGCATCATAAAGAGAGATACCGAAGCCGGAACAAAGAGAGGAATGAATTGGACTTGTTCCATGAAAATAATTATTTTCGGGTTGATCAAATGGCTTGGATTTTTATAAAATCATGTATAATACTTCACATGCTTTCCATAGAGTCCAAGATCATCAAAATCGGACTCTGAAGTAGAAAGTTATGCCCAAAATAAGATGTGCTGAAAAATGGGCACGTGAAGTTCTGATGGTATTATCGGATTAAGCAGAGGAACATCCGGTGCTTACACTCAACGGATGATTTGATGAAGATACAAGGACATGCACCAGATCATCCAATACTACCATCGGAGTTTGCATATTTACTTTGTCAAAATCTCCAGAGAATTTGACAAATGGGTGAGGAGGGCACCAGAAGGTCCGATGCTTGAAAATTTGTATGCGTCACTTTTAGGTCATCCATCTGATGCTAAAAGTTTGTCAAAATTTCTGCATTTTTTTAGAATCTCGTTTAGAATTTCATAAGCTTTCCAATAAGCTTTCCAACAAGTACAAGATCATTAAAAATAGAGTTTGGAGTAAAAAGTTATGAATAAAATACGAAGAGCAGCGACGTGGTGACCAGACGGTCCGACTGTACCATCCGACTTTTAACATTCATGCGGTGCCTAAAATGATCGAATAGTCTGGATTTTTTAAGAATCGTGTGTAGAATTTTATAAGTTTGTCAAAATAGAAGTTCAGAGTTATGGTCAAAATACGGAGGGGTATACGGTAGCACCACTTATTCCGATGCTAAAAAATACATACCATTGGAACATCCACTTATTTCGATGATACACTTTAACTAGCAGTTGGGGCAATAGCTCTTTGATGCCTTGGGTTATTTATACCCCCTCCACTTGTCCATTTGATGTAGTAGATATGGCGTCAAGGTGACCGGAAGAGAGGGAGTGGTAAGCCTTGGTGGCAAACTTCTCATCCGGCTTGGCACAAACCTTTGTGGCTAGTCTAAGACCTTGACCGGGAGAGACTTGGTGACCGGAAGTATATCTTGGTGGAGCTCCAACATGGACTAGGGTGGCATTTGCCTACCGATACCATTTTCGCATTTCATACTTGCAACTTAGATGCTTTACTTTCTAAAGTAGTATCCAGGTTGCAAAACTTGTTTTGAGTGGGAAGAATCACTAGATCAATCATAGATTGCACATCTAGATTGCATGATCTAATTTATATTTTGATTTTAAAGCAAATAGTGGAATCTGATTTTAAATTTGCCTAATTCATCCTCTCCCCCTATCAGGTTAGGGGAACCAGTTCGTTACAAAACTACTAACATGAACAAAGCATTCCCTACAAGTGAGTAAAAGAAAAGCTCTAACAAAAGCCCCTTGTACATCTTCCTAGCAAGACTAAAAAGCCGGCCGAGATCACAATTCACAGCAGTCCAGGGCGAGAATGGAAGGGGAAGTGATGCACCACAATGGGAGCTCCCTTCTTCTCCTTCTTCTTCCCCTCCAACTTTGCAACAATCCAGACCTCGTCTCCTGTCTTCCGCTCGCCAACAGCTTGGCCCGCCGGCGCTCCCTGGTCTTTGGCCGCTTCCTGCTTCGCCGCCGGTTCTCCGTCTCCGCCGCATTCTGGAGGTGGTGGTGAGGCCGTCTTCGTTGTTGCTGCTGGTGGACGAGCACCGAAGAGGCTGCCGAGTCCGAGGTGAGCCATCTCGTTGCTGGGGATTCGCCGCCGCAGCCTGGTGGAGTTGGTAACTTGGTTTTGCTTGTTGTGTGAAGAGTTTCTCTCATTCAGGGTAGTTTTTATAGTTGAGTTTGCTGGCATTTCATCCTGCTAAAGTATGGTGGACTTGAAGTTCCCGAGATCGATCGACGGAGACCACCATAGACGCACGCGGCGCGCATGCGTGCTTCCGGGTGGAATCCTAATGCTGACTTGCCGCTGCCCCTGCTATGGTTGTGGCACTATAACTAATAACCCAGTCAAAACTGACGCGTGAGCTACGGCAGAAAGGTCAGCAGTCGGCAGTAAGGAATAATGTTGCATGCAAGTGATGAGGAACTTTCTTTGGAAAAAAAAAAAGAGACGACAATGAGTCCGTCGAGATGTAATGCAACATTTGCTATCTATAGCATATTATGATGAAGTATCCGTGCGGGCGTTCAAATTGTGTCTACAAATTATTATTAATTCCATAAAAATAATCAGTCAGATAGAACACTTAGCCGAGGCAGTGCTGCTAAACATGTGTGAAAAAAAAGACTCAAATTAAGTATGTATACGTGGCACGGTGGCAGGTTAGCGAAGCCACTAGTACATCCGTGGTCGCTTTCACCTGACAGCGCCGTTTTCGTCTCTTCTCTGGCTCACAAGAAAGTTCCTCTTTCGTGGTCACATGTCAATTTGACTGGACGCCAGGGAGCTCACGTACCAAGTCAAGTGGAGCACAACCTTGGCAACCAAGGCAGCTCAGGCCGTCAGCATTAGCAGACTTCTTGTACGAAGCTTCGAGCAAGCCACCTTCGATTCCCTTCCTCAGCAGAAAAACACAGCTCAAGAAACCAACCGCTATAAATTCAATGCATCTAGTGCCACTCAGAGACACAGGACTACAAGTACAAGATCCTTGGAGCGACAAGTAGCAGACCAGAGTACTCCAAACTCCAAACGCACCATCAGGAGCTTGCCCAACTGATCGATCCAGGAAAAGTTTTGTGTTGGCGTTGAAAACAAGGTCATTCGGCCATGGTGCTGGGCTTGGGAGGGTGCTGCGGCAGCGTCGCCGTCGCCGCGGTGTCGCCTGCCGCCGGGAAGCAATCATCACGGGGAGGAGATGCTCCGGTGGCCAAGCAGCAGCGGGTGGTCGGAGAGGAGAAGGTGAAGATGGGAGGTGAGCCGGGCGAGGTCGCAGCAGAAGGGAAGGAGGGGAGGAAGAAGAGGGAGCATCAGAAGGCTCCCCCGATCGTGATGCACCAGTTCCCCTTCCACTCACGTCCCGGATTGCTCTGAGTTTCATCCATTATCCGTTCTTCTTCCGTTGGGGCTTTTTCTTTCTTTTTTTTTTCCTTTAATTTTGATCAGAGCTAGTAGTACTTTGTAGTGTGGACGCCAGAGTGAGGTGTAATTCTTTAGTTTTTGATGCTGTGATCTGTACATTTATATCTATACATTTTTATTTTCCGAACACTGTGTAGAATATCAAGACTACAAGAGATACGTGCAGATTCACAGATGAGTATCAACTGCAGGAACAGAGTACGAAACAGAGGACTAGGATATCTCGAGTCGAAA
This sequence comes from Setaria italica, assembly GCF_000263155.2. Lineage (NCBI taxonomy): Eukaryota > Viridiplantae > Streptophyta > Magnoliopsida > Poales > Poaceae > Setaria > Setaria italica. The sequence goes on along the minus strand of NC_028457.1, from coordinate 13,052,308 downwards.
GCGAGTTGAATTGTTTTCAGCTCAGTGAATAACTCGGTATTTCAGTGAACTGCGGGTACAATACGTAACTTGAGATTCTAACGAGTAAACCAGATTCGATCAAGTGAGTACATGTATTTCAACTGGTCTCTCAAAGAAGTATGCATTTAAGCTGAAAGAACTGCTCTGCTTCTTTTTAAGTAACCGGCATCAACCATTTCTGATACTACTATTTAGTATCAGTGCACTGGATTTCATCTCACAAGATTATGACGTCATAATTGAACTTTTCCAGCGTGGTACCTCAGTTTGAAAACCGGATTTTTAAGGGCCGAGCATGTCACCAGGCGTTCCAGTTCAGGGGCAGAGCAATTTGAGGAACCAGATGCTTCCTTGTACTGCCGGTAGCTGCTGCCTACCCGTCCTGCAATCAACCCAAAAGAACTGACGGCTGGGGAGGATGTCCATGCATGGAGAACTGAAACTGAATCACTGATCTGAGCAGCTCCTCTCAATCCAGCACTATATTTCGTCAACAGAACAAGGTTTAAACAACCGCAAAGGCCAATGTTCTCATGTCTAGATCTGAAAGGAACGCATTGCGGCCACTGTCCTGGAGTTCAGCCTAAATTCAGCAAGATTTGCACGCAAATAGCAGCACACACAAGTACACAACCAAAGCATCACAACAAGTGAACCGGAACAACCTGATAAGACCCAAAACTCACTTGTGTACTCATGCCAATACCGATAGACAATTACAGACGCTAGAGGTACTCTACTGATTGACAATGCCAAACTGAACGTGACACACACAAGCGTGTATCTTCCTCCCCACCAGACAGTGGTAGGCTCACTCGGCACTGCCTCGTTTATTGACCCGACCCGAATCGGATAAAACAAGGCGACTGAATCTAGTTCTGCATGCGGATGATGCAGCGGATGCCCTCCCCCTTCGCCATCAGGTCAAAGGCCTTGTTGATCTCCGAGAAGGGGACGCTGTGCGTGATGAATTTCTCCACCTCCAGCTCCTGCGCGCGAACAAAGCAGAGTTGTAGCATGAGCAGCAAGATCTTTGGAAGTGCTAACAGTTTCAGCAAAGGTCCACTACTACTACAAGAAAGTAGCAAGGTTGCTGAAGAAACAGTGCTCTGCACTTACCTTCTTCATGTACAGCTCCACCACATTGGGCAGGTCAGTGCGTGGCTTGTAGTTGCCGAAGAAGGTTCCCTTCAGGGTCCTCTCGTTCAGGAAGTTCATCGGGTGAGTCTTGAACTCAGCATCCTTGTGTGGCACACCAACCAGCACAGCGACACCCCAGCCCTGGATAAAGTGCATTGCTGTTAGAACTCTGTCCGAGTCTAAGGAACTTGTAGAATGCTCACTGAATAACACATTTATGGACAGTGTACATACATCATGAACACACTCAAATGCTTGGATCATAGCGTTGATGTTTCCAGTGCATTCCACACTGCGGTCAACTCCTCCATTGGTCATATCAGCAAGTACCTAAACCATAATGAAACTGGATGTTATGGCCAAGTTCTGCATATGCTGTACCAACTTCTGGTTATCTCAGGTAAAGAAACAGACCTGCTGCACTGGTTTGCTGTGGTCTTTTGGGTTCACAAATTCAGTGCAACCAAATTTCTTAGCTGAAAAAATGGATAAAAATATGAGTAACTGACATATCAGAACAACATATAAAATGGCGACTCAGATCAATGGGATTCTCACCTTCTTCGAATCTGCTGGGGTTCAGGTCAACACCAATGATCCTTGACGCTCCAGCAATCCTTGCACCTTCTGCAGCCTAAATCGTGCATATATGCAGGGTAATCAGATGCAAACCCAAAACACATTCTCATTACAATTGAACTGAAAGGGCATAAAACAAGTGAATAATTTCAACACTTACAGCAAGACCAACAGCTCCTAGACCGAAAATAGCAACTGTTGAGCCCTTTGGCGGTTTTGCAACATTAATTGTTGCACCAAGACCTAAACAGAGAAATGACATAAGTCAACATCTCAAGAGAAATATATTCTACCATACGCATACCAAAATGTACTAAATGAACTTACCAGTAGAAATACCGCAGCTAAGAACACACACTTTATCAAGGGGAGCCTCAGGGTTGATCTTTGCAACACAACCAATATGCATGACAGTGTACTCACTGAAGGTGGATGTCCCAACAAAGTGGTAGATAGGCTTCCCATTGATTGAAAACCGTGACTTGCCATCGCCAATCATCACACCCCTGTCAGTGTTGATCCTGAGCAGATCACACATGTTGCTCTCAGCCGACTTGCAGTGGGGGCACTCCTTGCACTCCCCAGTGAACACAGGAAGGACATGGTCACCAGGGGCCACGTCAGTCACACCCTCTCCAACACTCTCTATGATACTGTAGAAGTCAACAAATTTCAGGAAAGGCAGCATAAACAAATTTGATTCGGATAACAGACCTAAAATGATTCTACAGCAGTCTACTTCAAGGAAAATTCATCACGAAATAAGTCAACTAAAGATTAAACAGCCCCTAGTTGTACATGTCATTGTCTCAACTGAAAAAAAATACTGAATCACATGAAGACATTGCATCTGAAATAATAATAAATCTATCGGAGTCCACCAAAAGAACATCGGGCATCCACACAAATAATATTCAATCATATTCATATACCACTTCAAACAAGATAAACTATTTCTTATGACTATTTCACATGTTCTCCAGAATCCAGGCTACACAAACATATCGTTTTGCATCTAGTAAAGCCAATAAAGAAAGACTAGTATCGATAAACATAGATCCATGCGCAAGAACAAAAATTTAATGTACACGTGAAGTACAAACACGCTTAATCACTATAACAAAATAAAGTGAATCAGGGAAGAGAACGTACCCTCCAGCCTCATGACCGAAGATCCGAGGGAACACGGGAGTCTGCCCCTAAGACAGATAAGCCGCCAAGAAAAGGCGCAAGTCAACTGCGAGTTGCTGCATCATATCTTACTGACAAAGCAACGGAAGGGGATGGGTGAGTAGATACCTTTGCCTCCCAGAAGTAGACGTCGGTGTGGCAGAGCGAGGTGTAGAGGATCTTGACGCGCACCTCCATGGCCTGCGGCGGCGCCACCTCCACCTCCTCGATCGACAGCGGCTTCCCGGCCTCCCATGCCACCGCGGCTGCAATCGATTAGCTCATAGTCAGCTCGATCGATTAATCCAGCAAAACAAAAAAGCTACTCCTTGCAAGTTGCAACATTCGTAGATCGTAACGAAAACGACTTTACGACTTCCTCTTTGCGGGAAAAAAACAAAATTGCAGATATTTTCCCTCGTACGTGGGAGTGGAGGCCGGCCGGGCTCTGTGACGAACAGAGCGATCCTTGTAATAATTTCACATTAGAAAAGATTTGTAGCATTTCTACGGGGCAAAAGGATTACAAAAGAAAGTCGCCCACGGTTGCAGCATTACAAGAACTCCCCAAAAGAATTCCGGAAGACCGTCGAGCATCCAACCTTTCCCCCAAAATTACTCCCAAATCAAACAGACTGAAATTAGACAGCTCGAGATGCAGAGCAGGAGCAAGCACGGACCTTTGCACCTGATCACCTTCCCGGCCGTCGCCATTGCCTCGTTCCCCAAACTCCCGAACGGAATCCCAAATCAAGCAGCACTAATCACCTCACACCGATCAAATCCAAGCCAAATCGAATCCGTGAGGAGCCAGAGGGGAGCGCCCCGTCTATATATAGCTCCGGGCGAGGCGCTGAGCGTTGGGGAGGGGAAGAAGACGGAGGGTGCGGTTTCGCCACCTTCCGTCCACCTTCGTGGGCAGCAAACCACGGACGCGCGCGGCGTGGCGGCCGAAACCGGGGCTCCTGCCTCCACCTGGAGCGCGGCCGTGGTTTCCGCTCGTGGGGGAGGCCGCCGGGCGGTGGGGGATGCCACCAAGCCGTCCCGGCCGTCGGATGCGCCGGGCGGGGGGCATGATCTGCGGCTCAGAGAGGGGGTCGTGCCGGCGTGGCGCCCTGTGCGTTGCTGGGACTGGGGACAGGTGTGCTGGTGAATCAGGGGTGTTTCGAGGATTTCTAGACGCAGCCCGGAGGCATGTGGAAGCAGGCGGAAGCCGGAAAGTGTCGCGCCGTGACGGTGATTGGGGCTCTAGATCGTGGTGATTAGGACCGTAACGACAAGGGTTTGTCCGGATGCAGTCGAGCAACAAACCTTTTACCTGATGCTAACAAAATTAGTCTCCTGCGCATAGGAATTGGCATAACTAGTCTATCCACCGTACTCCCGCACGGGTTAATATTTTTTAAAATTATTATATTTAAAAATTATTTAGAAATGAAACTTCTAATTAATAGTTAAAATTGTTTACCTATTACTCTCTCATTTTTTAATCCTTGACATAATACTCATATATATATCTACTTATATTTTGCTAGTTGTGATTGATTTTTAATTAATAATTACTTTACACCTTTCATCCACATCCACACTTTTTTCATTTTTTATCGCACCTCCATATATTATGTTAAGCATAAAAATTAATATTTTTCATCACTTCCTCACATGCATGTATAAATGGTCTATATGGTGTCACTCATCATGTGTGTATACCTTAACTTAGTATTTGTATATTAACAATGACATAATACATAATTTAGAATCATCTATTAGCTTACTTTTGTACATTTATATATGATGCACGTGAAGATAATTAGATTACGATTTCCGTGCTTACTTTAGATTATTTTTAATAACAACATATGTGGGTAACTTAGATATAAACTTAAAATGACATTTTAAGTTATGCTTTATAACGATATGCATAAGTAAATTGGATTGGAAGAGCTCGACAATTTATATAAAGGTTTAGTGTTTATTTTAGAATATTTTCATAATGAAAGTGGCGGGTAACTTTTTTAAAAATATAACAGACTAATGCTATGATTATTAGAGTTTACTGGATTGATGTTTGATATTTCTAATTTTTGTGAGAATTATTTAGGATTTGTCTTTTTTTCTAGCGTGTCTTTAGTCTCCAATGGAAAAAAAAAGTGAGACCGCATTGCTACCAAACTATTACCTTGATCTACCTCTCATTTGTTAAATATTCGAACACAATAGTTATATAGATATATATTTATTATATTTATCCGATTGTGATAGATTTTAGTTAGTAATTACTCTATAATATTTTTATCCACATTTACAATCTTTAAGTTTTCATGTTGCATCGCAGTTATGCGCTTCAATTTTTTTAATAATGGATCCTAAGTTTCAGTTATACTTTTAACATAGAAATCAATATTCTCATCGCTTGCTCCATATCATTATAAATTATGACACACATCATGCATATGTACCTTAATAATTATATCATATACTAATATATGATTTAGAACCGTATATTGGTCTATATTTTTCATTAAGATGATTTGGATTAAAATTTAGGTTACCTCATGTTATTTTTAATAATAGCACGTGTGTAATATAGATGTACATTTATGGGTTACTTAAAGATATTTTTATTTAAGTATTAGTGGTGGACAATTTTGTTACAAATTTAGGAGGTAATTTTAAATTATTTTTCTAATAACATAAGTGAGTAATTTGACGACGGACCTTGCTAAAGTACACCTTTTACCTCCTGGGAGGTAAGACATAAATTAAATCTGGACTCTTGATTATTAAGGAAAAAATCCAATTAGAAAATAGAAAAATAACTACTAACCCACTTCTTTCCAACTACCGGTGATATGTATGCATGCATCCATCCAGTCTTTATCTCTTTAAAGTCCTGTCAGCATGCGTGCATATCATCATAAACATTTTAATTTTTTTCCATAATTTTTTTTCTACTACCGTGCAACGGCATGTAGGTCCCATGTCCGCCATGTCTCATAGTATGATTTTTATTCGTGACATCTGCACATGTATGCTATTTTTGATATTGCTAACAATTTAATCTCATGTCCAAACAATTTCTTGTTACAATGTTACGTATGATACAATTATCACTTCACCTAAAAATTTGACCTGCCACATCTCATTTGAAATATGTTGCATATAACGCAATTATTACTTAGCAAAAGAAATAATCTATTAGATATCAAGAAAATATATTTACATATGTACATTACCACTCACACGCAACCATTAGTATATTTTTTTAAAAAAAATAGATCAAGTACATATGTGCATCTATCAGGTAATGGAATTAGATTTGCATACATATTTTTTGAAGTTTTTTACACATGTTTTTTACACATCACGTTAGGGTAGTTAGATTAGGGTTACTCACATGCAACCAATAGTATATTTTTTTAGAAAAAATAGATCACGTACAAATTAGATTTACGTACATATATTTTGAAATTTTTTTTGACACATCACATTAGGGTAAGTTACATTAGAAATTACTTTAGTTTATTTTATATAATGGCATGGATGGGTAATTTAGAGGTAGTTTAGGGATTATTTTAGGCTATTTTTATAATGGTATAGGTGGGTAATTTTTTAAAAACCATAATAGATCCAATGGCTATAATGATTCGAGTCTACAAATTGATGGCTAGATGTTTTGCTTTTTTTAAGAATTTTTAGGATTTCTCTCTTTTTCTAGAGTGTCCACCTAGATCTTAGGTAGCTTCACTGGAGGCTTTAAAATAATTACAATTAGTAATGGTATGACACTAAGGGGGTGTTTGGCACGGCTCCACTCCGTAACTCCAGCGACTCCAGCAAAAAATCCAGCCAAACACGTCAACTCCAAAACTCCATGGAGCTGTAGTGCAATTGGGGCTGGAGTTTTGGAGCACCCCTTTTGCTGCTCCAAAACGTCCTCTTTTGAACCTCCTCATGGAGTTGGTGGGTAATTACCCACCACTGCCACTGATTACACAAGATAACGTTTCATTCTTTCTTGCCTCGCGCCTCTGTTCCTTCTTCATTCTCGAGTACTCACGCCCGGCCGCGCCTAGGGTTGCGCCGACCGCCCCTGCGCCGCCGCCGTAGGCCCTGCCGGCGGCCGGAGACCCGCCGTTCAGCCCCGCCGCAGGCCGGCCGAGCCCCGCCGCCAGCCGCTTTAGCCCCGCCCGGCCGCCTTACCTCCGCCTCCCACCGTATCTGGACGCACCCCGCCACCGGCCATCGCGCCCGCCGCCGAACGGCGCCGCTAGCTGCAGCGCCCCGCCCCCGAAGCCTGCTGCCGCAGGAGTTCCCCGCCGCCGAAGCCCCGACGCCGCCGAAGCCCCACCGCCGAAGCCCGACGCCGACCGTCTCGCCCGGCCATCTCACCCCGCCGCCGAAGCCCGCCGGCGGCCGCAGCGCCCCACCACCGGCCCCCTGCACCGGCCACGGCGCCCCGCCGTGGCGGCCGTGCGCCCCTACGCCGGTCGCGCGCCCCTGCGCCAGCCGCCCGTCGCCGCCCCGCCCCGTCGCCCGTCGCTGCCCGCCCCCATCTCCCGTCGCCGTCGAGCCCCGCTACCCGTCGCCACCCCGGTCTCGTGGCCGCACAGCCCGCCGCCGACCCGGCCCCGTCGCCGCCGACAGGAGATATGCCCCTCCTCCGGGCCGTCGCGGTGGACAAGGGGGGGGCGCAGCTCCGCGTCGAGCTCGTCGTGGCCGATGATGCCAGTGGCGGTCCCGGCAGCGCGTCCGTGGCGTACGGCGAGGACATCGCTGCCAGTATCTTCGAGGCAGGCACACAGCTGTTCGTCGGGGCGTATGACAAGTGGGGCTTGAATTGGGGGGCAACAATGGCAATCTACACTGAAATCGGTCTTTTTTGGAGCTGAGAGCACCTATCTAGCTAAACACCCCATTTTATTTCTGAAGTTTTGGAGTGGAGCTGGATCCACCTGGAGTTCTGGAGTGGAGCAGCTGCACCTAGAGCTGGAGCCATGCCAAACAGGGCCTAACTCCGTCAATAAATATATGATATTTAGAATAAGCTAATTAACTCGTACGAAGTGAGCGATGAAGCCTGGTGCGGTACAGGAGCGGCGGCGCCATCGAGCACCCCCGCGCCACGCGCTATGGCAGGAGCGAGAGCAAAGTATGTCATTCCGTTGCTCCCCTATGGTTGTCCAGCTCCGGGTCCACTGCCATTGTCACGCGAAAAGCCGGCGGGGTAGCACGCCTCGCCCCCATGCCCCTTCGCCGTGTCGGATCCGGCTGCCTGTTGCCGCACCTAGGACAGCGTCGCGCTGGATTCGACTTTCGACGGCCGTCCCAACGGTGCGGTGTCCAGATCCGACGAGAGCCGAGCACTGGGGAGGGGCGCCCCTTAGAGCGCCATCGAGGGGTGAGGCCGCCGGGGTTCGGCGCGTCGTGAGGTCGTTGCGTGGCCGCGTGGATTCCAGCTCGGAGCGGAACCTCAAGGAGCACGCGGTGCATGGCGGCGGCGGCCGGAGACCCGTGGTGAGGAGATATGTGGAGATGGTGGTGGGGGAGCGGAGGCGGCGGCTGCGCACCATGCCCAGACCGGTGGCCCTTGGGACAAGGGGTAGCGCAGTGCATCGAGTGGTCGTGGCGAGCCCCAGCCGATGGCCTGCAGCGAGCGGTGGCGGCACGCCCGCCAAGGTGGTGGTCGAGGTCAGGATTACGGAGTCCTCAGCTTCGGAGTTGCCGGCAGCGAGGCGCATCGGCAAGCTTCTTGCCCACCCGCTCGGTGCTAGAGGTCAGCGTCCTCTCCTCCCCAAGGCATGAGTTCTTGATCTTGCGTGTCCTCCCCTTTCTTGGTTCTTTTCTTTTTTTTTTCTTATGATCAATCGAGGAGATGCTTTGTTCATTGCAGAGGAGATACTTTGAGCGATGTTGTACGTGCCGCTCAAGGGTGAGGTTGTTGGCAGCAACGATTTGCTTTCACCTTTTTTATTATTTGTTTGCACCATGTATCAAGTTTGAAGCTTTGTTATTGTATTAGAATTGTTTTTTTTTGAACGAGCTCTTGATGGACATATTATTCTGCCGAATCGAGGTTTGAAATGATTCTCAAACATCTGCTGTTTTGTACCGATTTGTTCACAAATTATAAATTGCCAATGGAAAGATTGATATGTTAGTGTTGATTTTTTTTAATATTATGTGTGCTCATTTTGTATATTTGTAAAGGATTGATTTCTTTTAGTGCACAATGATGTACAGGATGTACAGGAGGCTGTATAATGATGTACGGTTTGAGAGTAATGAATTCTTTCCGATCTACCAATTTGTACCTATTTGCACGCTGTTGTGCATCGATGTATCGATATGAACTCGTCCAGATGGAAGATATCATATAATACACTGGTGGGAGCACAAATTTCTGTTAAAAATTACTGTGGAAGAGCAAAGGTTGCTGAAGCACATAGGAAAGTGGGAAAGGAGACGTTGGAGGAGTGCAAGAAAGTAAAAAAAGGTGCCGATCTCACGTGAAACGAAGTAAGTTTATATCAACCTGTTTCGTTTCACCTTGCTAACTTGTTAAATTTTATTATACTTTAGTCCCTAAGGTGCCAAACAAACTTGTTAAATTTTACTACAGTTCCTAAAGTACCAAACAGACTTGCTTATGTGACTAAACTTTAGTGCTAAACTTTAATCTATAAATTACCAAGAGGTTGCTTATGGGGATTAAAGTGTACCCTAAACACCTCCTACCCTCGTTTTATGGCCTGTCCATGACCCTCTCTCCCACGCATCCACCCGTCTCGATCCGTTTCTACCTCCCGTTCCATTCCCCGCCGCCGCCGCACCTTCCGCCCTCCCCGCCGCTGCACTCGCCACCCGGCCCCCTCTCGTCTAACACCCGCCGCCGTCACCCTCCTCGCCCCTCCGTATGCCTCCGCCGCCGCGCTCCCCCTTCTCCGGCCTCAACCACGACAACGTGCCCCGCCTCTCCCTCAACTCCGCCGCCCCTCCCCACGCCTCTGCCGTCGCAGTCGACCCCAACCCGCAGCGCATGCCGAGTCCACTCCTCCAACCACCACCACTCCATGTCCGGCTCCACCCACGCCGGGCCGCCCGCCTGCCGCCCCTCCCGTCCTCCCCAGCACCCAAGGAAAAAGGTAGGGGTAGCAATAATTAGGGGTAATATAGTCATTGTTCGAGTCATTAAATACTATTTAGTCCCTACATCTAAATAGGGGGACTAAACTTTAATCCCTCACTAAAGAAATAAGAAAGGAAACCAAACGCAGCCTATCTTTATATCAATCGGGCTAGGACAAATTCCTGACATGTAACAATTCGTATACATATTGAATGCATCCACGAGAAACAAAGTCTCACACATCTAGAAACACAATGAGCGGCAGGATATCTTCCATTATAGGGGTGTTTAGGAGGAGGGGGCTAAATTTTAGCCCCCGTCACATTGAATGTTTGGACACTAATTAGGCTTAATAGATTCGTCTCGCGATTTAGCCTAGGGGTTCTGCAATTAGTTTTGTAATTAGCTTATGTTTAGTTCTCCTAATTAGTATCCGAACATCCGATGTGATAGGGCTAAAGTTTAGCCCTTTCCTCCTTATAGTTGACGGGTGTTCTTTCGATTTTTTTTTCAAATTAATTTACACTGCCCCAGTTTGGGTGGGGTGGGGTCTACGATCACGCTACCAAACTACCAAAGTACGAAATGTGCTGTAGCAGATGCCTTAGCTTTTCATGACAACCTCGGATCACAGATCACACGGTCGCCACGCTCATGCTCTGCCGCACATGCACTGGCCTGTCCACTTGTGCGGCATGCCGGCAGCCGCCCAAGTGGTGGCATCGTTGGTTCTCAAACAATGTGTGCCCACAATGGCCATTACCGTGGGAGCAAGTCAGGATCATGAGATACAGCGGGCACAACGAGAATCTTGCACCTGATTGCCTGATTCCTCCCTGACGCCGGTTCAGGATCTTTGCAACTGCGTCTGCGTCAGTCCATGGACCGGCCGGCCAGCTTTCACCAGCACACACGCGTCACGGAAATCCTGGTCATGGCTGCTAGAAGCACTTCAATCTAGAAACCGTTCCGTTATTAGCTAGGTTGCATGCATGTAAACTGTGTTTGATGTCGCATGTAAACTTTGTCTGATGTCACATGTTAGTATTTGTTTCATTTGTTTAACGCATAATTCTACTATTATACACTTGGACGATGCAAAAAAAAAGAAAAAAATGGTAACTTATTCAAAAGAAGCACTTCAATTGAAAACGGGTATGAACTATTTCACAAAACCGTTTGTGTTGGATTCGGGGGGACGGACCCACACATAGAGCCAAGTGAGGCCACGGCTTATTTTTTTGGGCCTTTTATGTACTGTATAAACTGTATAGCAGACTCTCCAGTCAATTTGTGGGCTGGATCCGCCCCTGACTTTGCATTTGGAGTGACCTGAGTAGAGAATGACAAAGAGGGTATTGAGCAGAGCTTTGGAGTTTGGACTAGACTCCTCGTGGCACCTCCCTCCATGGAAGATCACAAGCTAATCTCATATGAAACTACAATTTAGGATGAAGGCTTTAAGGCAGGAATATCAACACTGACAACACTTCATTATCTTTGTGCAAAATGGTAATTACAGGGATTCTGAAACCTGACCACAAACTTCTTTTGTTTTTCAGAGCCGAAACCTGACCAGTGACCACACACCGACAATAAAGATGAAACCGTGAAACAGAATACAGGGGTGGGCAATGTACGTTTCTCAGGACCACATTATTACTACTTCACAATGGAGCGCCTTCAACTTCTGATGTCCTCCTCTCTTATGCAACAGAGTAGTTGCCAAGAGAGGTTCCTGGCAATCAAGCTCTAGTCCTCCATCCTCATGATGCAGCGCAGGCCCTCCCCCTTAAGCATCAGGTCGAAGGCCGTGTTGATCTCGGAGAACGGCACACTGTGGGTGATGAACTTCTCCACCTCGAGCTCCTACAGAGGATCCAACACCACAAGTTTGATCCATCAGAAATATGTCACATGAAACCATGAAGATTTCGGGATTCATGTTCTCTTAAATTCGGCGATTTCATGGTTATTACCTTCTTCATGTACATCTCCACGACATTGGGCAGGTCGGTGCGGGGCTTGTAGTTGCCGAAAAAGGTTCCCTTGAGAGTCTTCTCCTTCAGGAAGTTCATTGGGTGGGTCTTGAATTGGTCCTCCCTGTGCGGGACACCGACCAGCACGGCAACACCCCAGCCCTGCATTTGCATTTCAGAGAGCCCCTTTCAGGATTCCATTTTAAAGCGAATGGCTATATAACTGCACAACTATGGGTTGGCAGAGGATATACATCGTGAACACATTCGAAGGCAGATATCATGGCGTTGACGTTGCCAGTGCACTCCACGCTGCGGTCGACGCCGCCATTGGTCATCTCTATGAGCACCTGGAACAACAATTAGCAGTGGATATCAGATACAAGTGTTCTCATGCAGTGGAACAAATGGTCACCATCAGTCTGATAAAGAACCCACCTCTTGCACTGGCTTGTCGTGGTCCTTGGGGTTCACAAAGTCAGTGCAGCCAAAATTCTTAGCTGAAAAATGGGATAAGTTGGTAAGTTCAGTGTACCATCAGGAACCTTATTCCAAACTGCGATTGTACCATTGAGCTGACAGCACTAACAGCAGGTCATACCTTGCTCATATTTTGCTGGGTTCAGGTCCACACCAATGATCCTTGATGCCCCAGCCAGCCTCGCACCTTCCATGGCCTAATCATGAGAAAACGTACAGCAATCAGCAAAAATTATAGCACATATATTCTGTCAAGCTGCAATTCTTTTAGAAGACAAAAAAAAATCTTAAGATTGACACTTACAGCAAGGCCTACAGCTCCAAGACCGAAAATTGCCACAGTCGAACCCTTCACCGGTTTTGCGACATTGAGTGTTGCACCAAGACCTGCACCAAATGATCAGGTTTCAGTAACTAGAAGCATCCAAAAAGATTTTGCTCCCTGAAAAAATAATGGAATCAGAGGCCATCTTACCTGTTGAGATACCACAGCTGAGAACACAAACTTTGTCAAGAGGCGCCTCAGGGTTGATCTTGGCAAGGCACCCAACATGGATGACGGTGTACTCGCTGAAGGTGGATGTCCCAACAAAGTGGAAAATAGGCTGCCCGTTGATGGAGAAGCGGGACTTCCCATCGCCGATCATCACACCTCTGTCGACATTGATCCTGAGGAGGTCACACATGTTGCTCTCCTCTGACTTGCAGTGAGCACACTCCTTGCACTCACCGGTGAACACCGGGAGGACATGGTCGCCCGGTGCAAGCTCGGTCACACCCTCTCCAACGCTCTCCACAATGCTGAGAGCAAAATTAGTTTGAAAAAGATTTATTAGACAATTTCAGCTATCTAAGAGTATGCATAGTACTTATGAAATAATCCAGTCTAGTATTTAAGAGTTTGCATAGTATTTATGAAAATGGCAACATGATCCTGTATCAACAGAATTCGTCACACTCTGGTACAAAATACTCCAGTCTACTGAAATATGTCAGGAAATGAATAATATGCTTGTACTTGTAAAGGATGAAAGCACAAACAATGGAAGTAGAGTTTCCTAATCCAAAAGATAAAGAAAGTAATTAAATATTATCCTAGAAGGCCAGTTTGTGTGTGCTTGTGTCATGTGTGACGTTGTTATCTGAATCTGCACATGAGCCTTCACTGCTTTATACTACCAGTTCAGTAAAATATGCACACTTTGCTTTCTTTAGCAATCAATCTTAAATCCTCTGGCAAATCAGCACTTGAAACGGATTGACTAACTATAACTAGCAATTGAGGCGCTAAAACTAGAATTTTTTAAAGACAAATACGACACAGAAGCACACATCGGATTCCACCTAGCACATAAAAAAACAGTGGAAGAGGCATGATGAAGAACAATTAGAACAGTAACAGCAGAACAAGACAGAGGCAGGAAGGTAACAGCATACCCTCCAGCTTCGTGTCCTAAGATCCTCGGGAACACCGGAGTTTGCCCCTGCACAGCAGCATAACCAAGTCAATCAGCCTCTGATCCTTGCTGTCGCTGTCTCCGATCACCATTAGCAACTCGAGAAACACTTGACGATGCATGAAAAAGATACCTTGGCCTCCCAGAAGTAGACGTCGGTGTGGCAGAGCGCGGTGTAGAGGATCTTGACGCGCACCTCCATGGCCTGCGGCGGCGCCACCTCCACCTCCTCGATCGACAGCGGCTTGCCGGCCTCCCATGCCACCGCGGCTGCAATTAATTGCCAGCAGACCCAAATCAGAACCAATTTAACTGACACCATCAATCGCTTGATCTTTGTGGCTGTTATATTCTGAGTTTCTGACAGAAGCAGAAAGCAAGAGGTGGAAGCAGACTGACCTTTGCACTTGATCACTTTCCCGGCGGTCGCCATTGACGCTCTCTCACAGTCTCCCTCCGTCTCCAAAAGAAACAACAGCTCGATGGATCACTCCAAGAACACGAGAACGGAACCCTCTCGCTACTGCTTCTTTGCACCCCTTTACACTTGGCTGATGATGTGTTGGTAAGGAAGAAAGCGGGGGAGGAGGGCGGTTTATATAGTGGTCATTGGCTGACACGGTTGCGAGCAGCTGCACTGGCTGGAGCGGCGCAGGGGAGGAAGAAAGGCTCGGATTTTTTTAGTCACGGGAGAAAGAGATACCGGGGACCGGAGAGGCCACCGCTGCTTACCGTATTCCGGCGCCTCCGCGATCGAGGCCGGGCCGGCCCCGCCGCGCGCCCGCCGGTTTCGGCCCCCGGCGGTTTCTTGGTTCCCCTGTTTCCATTTTCCAGCGGAGTGGACAAATGATGGTTACCTGTTGTGTGATCACGGCCGTCGATGGGCAATAGCATTTTGTCCGTTTCTTTACTTTACTCATAGAAGTTTGACATTCGCGTCACAAGATTTTACATAAACACATGCAAAAATTGTACTGGATTTGTTATTCGATACAATATACATTTAATAAATGTTTTGAAAACATAAGTTAGTATCGAATGGCAGCTGAAAGAAGACTAATCTTCTTTTGCAGCCTACGTATAAATCGAGTGCCTCAAATGATGTTGTAAAGATTGGTTTCTTTTTCTTTGTGAAGGTGAAAATTGGTTTCATAGTTATTTTTATGCTAAAATGGTGCTTGGATGTGTGTGTTTTTCCAAAAAATGGTGCATTTTTGCCTTGTAAGAAACAAGACCAATTTGACTCAACAAAGGGCACTTGGCCCAACTAAAACGAATGGTGACAAATTTGAGTCAAAACAATTTTTAAATGAATTCCCAAATAAAGGATACTATACAAACTGCTTAGTATGGTGTTGACACCGGTTTTTGACCAAAATCAACTGATGTAGATAAGGTTCTAATAGCCGATGAAGGAGAGATAAACAGACCGTTGGGGACTTCGCGTTGACCAAGATCAACTGCAAGAGACAGGAGAAAGTCCGATCCAAGCGAAGTTGACTCAACCAAATAAGGGAAAGCGTGAAGACTTATCTTAGCTAGTTTTCAGAAATAGCTGCAATAGTCATGTCATAATCGATTAGGATTTTAGCTTGCTCCAGGGTATGAATATAAGCCCATGAGCTTTGTAATGAATAATCATCAATTAATCAATACAATTTTTTGGTGCCAGGACGCCAAAACCCTAGGAGTAGGAGTAGAGTAGTTTTGATGAGTTCCTTCCTGCACACATAGCTGCATCGGCTTCGATCTCAGGCGAGCTTGTAAGTACCATCACTCAGTCATCACGGCCTCTATCAAAACTTTCTATTCTGATATTCAGTTGTGTGGCTAGTTATCGAGTTATCTTACATTACAAGTAGAACTTTCTAGGCTTTATCCAATATTCTGCTTGTCTTCGATGGTTGCTCACAGTTATCGAACGATTTAGATCTAGTTAGGTTGTCTTCGTTGGCTCCCTTGCCTTGTTTAAGCATTCACCCCTTATCTAATCATATTGGCTAGTAGATCTTGCATGCTTTTACTGCTTTATATACGATAGATCTTTACCCTGCCCCTCGTATTGCTAACCGTCGAGCCTTTGACGTCAGCACGCTATATTGAGAGCTGATGCTTCGGCTGGGTATCATCCATATCTCACGGAAGCATGATGATGTCATTGAGCCGATAGGGGCACATACGAGGCCTTGCTGCCGCAACCTTATTTGACTAAGTTAGTCGGCTGAAGTTAATGCCCTCTTACCGTGTTACCTTGTCTAAGTTCAATTACACGGTGATGACATTGATTAGGAATTCATTAGCTTAGTTAGCTCGTAAGCAGTAGGCAAGAGGTCCTTGCAACTATGCTCTAATCTCTTAGGTTAATAGATTAATGTCAAAGCCCTCTTATTCGTGTTACCTTATCTAAGTTCAATTACACTTATTAAGATATTGGCTAGATCTGTTAGTCTATTTGGTGTGCGCATGGTTAGGAAGGGCTCCTTTTATAGCTGTTGTTTTACAATGCTTTATTTTAACCCGTCGGCTCATATAGTCGATGGCACATGCCATTAATGTTTTATTTATTTACACCACATGATTATATTGAATAATTTGTCTGTCGTGGTGTTTATTCCAAGACCGCTACCCATGAGTTTGAAAGGCTTCGCCCCCGATCGGCTCAGGAATTTAATGTTTACCTTGTCAATTTTCAGGTCAAATTGACTGGCACGCCTTGCACTGGAGTTAAGCAGATCTCCTAAGTCCTCCGTGTTGTTCAACGCAGAAGTCTGAGGTTTAGATTTTACGTCAACATATGGCTCATTTATCTGGGAATTCAATCTAAAATTGTTTTGACTCAAATTTGACATCATTGGTTTCGGTTGGGCCAAGTGCCCTTTGTTGATTAAAATTGTTACTTTTATATAGAGCCTCAATTTCCAAATCAAGCCATTAGTTCCATGATAGCACATCAAAGTCAAATGACACACTAGCACTGAACTATGGCGGATCCATCTGTATAGCCTAGAGAGGCTCTTCTACCTCTTTCTTCCTCTCCTTTCCTTCTTCTTACTCCGCCTTCTTTTTCTTTCTCCTCAAAATTTGACGAGGGATCAAGGGGTTTCATTGTTTGTAGAGAGGTAGGAGGGCTCAAACCCCCGTCCTTAATTTCAAGAAAAAAGGCTGCTTTTTATTTATTGATCTTCTTAATGTAATATTTTTACTGTTGAATTGAATTATTAGAATGGTATCCTGATCTGGCACAGGGTATTATGAAAGGGCAATAAGTATGCATCAAGGTACAGACTCTGAACTATTGTTTGCATAATCCAAATAGAATGTTTTACATTGATGTTTTCAAGGTTACCACATTAGCAAGAATGAAAAAGCATGGTGTTTGAAATAACCATTCCAATTCATAATTTCACATTTTTATCTCCTGACATCAAATTTCATAACTCATGCATCAAGAGTTGGTATCCAGGTCAAGGTTGTTTCATATTTCGTTTTTGCTAAAATTTCGTTCCCAGGTGAAATTAACGAAATTCACTAAAAGATTGGAAAAAAATTATGAAAAGCGTTGATATTTTGAAATCATCGATCGGTTAAAAATAATTTTTTTCTTCATATTCACAAGCAGTGATATATTATTGGAAAAATTGTTAAATCATTGCACAACTGTTGTCTTATGGTTCGAGGTATAACTCCTGATGGGTTAGTAAAGTACCGAAATATTTTTGAAGGATTTCAGCAGAATTTTGATGAAATTTAAATCCCTGGTTCCATCTAGATGAAGCTGGTACCTTTTTCTCTCACATTAAATTTTCAACCAATTAGCTAATGTGACACTATATTTAATATTTGCACGGTGTGTACTAATGGTTTTGCCTATAACATGCATGCATGGTGTATTTATAAAACGATACGAAATGTTAGTGCTGCTGATAAAACTGTGGTTCCCGTGAAAGAAAAATCTTGCGGAGGTCGAAGGATATATTCTCCCACATTCGGTCCTGGTATTCCGTTGGAGCTGAGCAGGACTCAGGCAGGGAAGGATACCCGGCCCCACGACGCAGCCAGAGTGCAGTAGGGCGACGGGTCAACGGCCGTGACGTGGCGTCTGGGTTAACTTGCTCGCACCGGCGCCGGTTGGGTTGGCAGAAACCAGGGCTGCTGGACCGGCGCCTCTGTCTGTGTGCCCTGGTGAACGAGCACACGATCCCATTCCCATCCACCGTCTTGTCGTCTTCCTTGCAGCATCCTAGCTTGACGCCTTGACCACGGTTAGTTTCGCACCTCCGCTGTGGTTCTCGATCCTTTTTATATGTTTGGGTTTCAGGGTTTGGGTAGCAGGCCATCCAGTTAACACCGGGCTAAATAATGTCGGAGCAATTAAGCAACAAAACCAAAACCGGAGTACTAGCCGCCTTGATGGTAGCACCTGTCACATCGAATGTTTGATGCTAATTTAAAGTATTAAACATAAGCTAATTACAAAACTAATTGCACAGATGGAGTCTAATTCGCGAGACGAATCTATTAAACCTAATTAGTTCATGATTTGACAATGTGGTGTTACAGTAACTATTTGCTAATGATGAATTAATTAGGCTTAATAGATTCATCTCGCGAATTAGCCCAGGATTTTGCAATTAATTTTATAATTAGCTCATATTTAGTTCTTCTAATTAGCATCTGAATATCGGATATGACACTGCTAGTTTAGCATCTAAATTTCCAAATACTCCCTAATTAGTTTAGTGCGAGTTGCAACAGCCAACAGCCACGCGCGCGTGCCCACGGTTGCCGCGCGTACCCGCTGCGCTCTTGCGTAGCGCTCTGCGAGACTTGCCGCCGGCCGGCCGGCTGGATACATACCATGCGCGTACACAGAGGCGGACCTGCAGCTGGAGGCGCATGTGTCTGCGTGGCGCGGGTGTGTGGCACGCACGGGCGACACGGCCTGCAAGCAACGGTTAGTTAGATCCACTGCACAAAAGTCGAAAAGTGTTGAGAAAGCAAAATGCTGGACCCAAACACAACAGGGTACTACATGACACGTAGCAGACACTTGAAGGCGTGATTACTGTCGAAAAATCGAGGTCAACGAGTTTGCCGCAGGATGGAAGTACAGGAATACTAGTAGGCAGTTATCCAGCTAGGGTTGGAAATGTAAAAATAGATATTCAAATTATTCGAATTCGTATCCGTTAAAACAACAAATATGGATATCCGTATTCGTATCCGTGTGGTACTAAAATGGATACGTCCGAATCCGTTTTTCTTAATTTTCTCTATCCAATTCCACATTCGTATTCAAAAATATCCGACACTATTCGTTTCCGACCATATGAAACTAAATATTAATAATGACAGTATATCATTACAACTATTCAACATTTATCTTTATAACTATTAGTTAATTATTTTAATTTTATTATTACTAATATTGTACCCATAAAAATATTTAAAATTTATCTCTAATTTTAGTGACCAATGTCATTAAATTTAATAATAAATATATGTGAATATTAATTTTATTTTTAAATACTCTAGTTTATCTATTTATTAAGAAAAACCTTTTTATACAATTTTTATTATTCATTGAAAAATGTTTATATTTATTGAAATATATATTTATCCATATATTATTTTTTTCATAGATAGCACTATTTCAAATAATTATTAATTAATGTAATATTTTTATGAGCGATCTGTGTTTGCACTAGTCAGGTACTCTAGTCTCTACTTGTATAAAAGTTTTGTTATTAAAAACCATCAACAAATAAAATAGGTAAATGTTATCTTCAAGCCGAGTAAATATCCGATGGATATCCGGATTCGAGACATTCGTATTCGAAAACATCCGAATTCGTATTCGTATTCAACTTGAAATGTGGTAAAAAGTGCTATCCGGATCCGATTCCATGCGAATCCGATCCGAATTCCATCCCTGAATCCAGTGGCCGTTGTATTAGGTAGCGTTTGGTACAGGAGCGGACTAGGATGGAGCCATCCCGTCCCGTGTTTGCTTCGGGAGCGAATAGAATGGAGCAACTCTCGGTAGGAATATTCCTATAGATTTTAGGATGAGCTCATCCCAAAGAAAGAGGCGGACGGGCTCATCCCATTCGGATGGCGTGAGCTCCGTCTCGTGGGAAGCAGGCACTAGCGCGCAGCTTGGGCTGGCTGCGACCATTGCCATCTAGTTGCTCAGCTGGGAGGTAGAAGAACGGGGTGCGGATGGCAGACGGAGGTGTGGATGGGGGTGGCCTACACTGGACGAAGGGGTTGGCACTCCTCGTACTCATGCTGGCCCGAGCGCCGCTGTTGATGCGGATCCGGACGAGACAAGGTTGGTCGGACCTGTTGCGCACGAGGGCGTTGAGCAACTCCAAGCAGCTGGGTGCGGACCATCTGCGGACGACGCATGGCTGGAGGCGCGGATTGGAGCAGCTGCAGGCAACGGGGTGGTGGCTGCTCGTGTGCTGCAGGTGCATGCGGTGGGAGAAAGAAGATAAGGGGAGGGGGCGGTTGTTTGACGGACAGGCAGCTGGGACCCACGCGACGGACACTAACAGAGTCTGTTACCCCTTCTTCTTTGTTCCTTTAATCAAACATAAAAATAAAACCGCTCCATCCCTCTAACCAAACATAGACATGGAGTAGCTCCATCCCTAAAATTAGGTATGGAACAGTTCCATCCTACATCGCTCTGCAACGAAACACACCTTTAGTTACAACTTAAAAGAACCCAACTGAGTTGCGAAACTTCTCTTTGATAGAGCCACAGAGGCGCACAGCTCAGAGAACCCGGGTCTAAGGCAAGGTGTACAGTGCCAAACTGTAAACTGGTGAACCGGTTGGAAAATTTTCAAAACAAAAGCCTAGCGTGTGCTAAAGGTTTAGATTTTGCATTGAGCCTTGTCTTGTGCAAGATCCATCTGTTTCAAGAAAAGCACTATCTCTAGAACTTTTTATGAGAGGGCAGCATGGCTAGCACAAGCTAGGAACTTGAAGACACCACTAATATCCAGAATCAGTGGTTAGCCACACTGTAACGCTCAGAATTAGAAAGTTGGGAGATGCCCTTGTGTGTCAGCTCCCCCCCCCCCCCCACCCTGCGTAAACGTGTGGAAGCAAACTCCAAAGAGGTAGAAAGTGGAGTCCAAAAGTTTGAGGCAAGTG